>NW_026917258.1:0-25000 GCF_035046485.1 Aedes albopictus
CACAATGGATATCTCCGGTTCCTCCAAGGATTTAATTCTTCTCAGGATTCCTCTTAGGATTTACCCTTTGAATTCCTGTCGAAATTCTCCAGAGATTCCTCCTGGGGTTGCTCTCTAGATTACTCTCGGAATTCCTCCCGGGATGTCTTTAGAAAGTCCCTCCGGTTCTGGGATTTCTATCAAGATGTTAATAGGTTCCTTCCTTTCTCTACAGGATTCCCTGGGGATCCTTTTCTGGATTTCTCCAAGGACTCCTAAAGATTCTTCCAAGGATTAATGTAGAGGATCCTTAAACAATTCCTCTAAGAATTTTTATAGCTAAATATTCCTACCGTGATTCCTCGAAATATCTATTTTTGGCGCAACGTCCCAGTGAGACATAGCCTGCTCCTGAGCTTGCGTTCTGTGAGCACTTCGACAGTTTTTAACTGAGAACTTTCTCTACCGATGTCCATTTTTCATGTTTACACTAGCGTAGGCCATTTTTTTTTTGCTTTTTTATACCTATATGATCGTAATTCAACAATAGTAGGTTCCTAATTTTTATTCACCATCGTGTACGTTTCATATAGGGCATTTTATGTCAATATAGGTGATTTACACATGCAATACGTACAGTTTCAACAGCTTGGTTACTTGGGCAAGTTCTATGCTTTGCATTATATGATAGTTTGGATGTACATAGTACATATATCTCGGAAGTATCTTAAAACACAGGCACTCTTATATATATATATATATATATATATATATATATATATATATATATATATATATATATATATGTATATTGTTATATCTTATTGATTGATTTTTCGTGAATTTCAATTACGTTGTATATTGTAAAATTTTATTCTGAGCATCAGGATGATAACTTAGATGGTACCGTAGCGCCTCTCAAATAATCTTATAATGCGCTTCTTGAAGATTGATGGACATGATAGAAAAGCTAAATTTGATTCCAACATCATGGAAATGTGAACATAAATAATTTGAAAAACATTCTTTTCGACACGTGTATGTTGCATTTCCAAATGAAATAGAAACCAGAACAAATTGTGATTGTTAACTTAACAACTTAACAACTTGCTGAATTTTTATATGAAGTTGCTGTGAACAGTTGTGTGAATAAATACATTAACAAATACACACAGTATTCGTAGCGGAGAAAGTGTGTATGTGTGTGAGTCGTCTTACCTCTAGTTTTGACATTTCTCCCGTTTGATCGCCTCGAATTAAAAATATCAAACAAGCTTGTTTGTTGTTTGCTGATATGTCTCTCTTAGTTTTGAACAAGTTTAAACTTTAAATGTGATATTTTGATCGGTGTTTTCCAGCACATTGAGAAGCGCAATACAACATGACTACAATATCTTACGCCTCGGCGTGTCGCGTGTGTGCCCAAACCGGAGCAGACACCATGGAGTCCATCTACGAGCCTACGGTGGAAGGAAGGAGCCCTGCACAAGTTATTGAGGAGTGTTTTTCTATCGCGGTAGGGTTTTTACTATTGTCGAGTTGATTTTATTTTCATATTGATCTGGATTAAACTTTTTAGATGAGCTCGTGTGATGGCTTTCCCAACAAACTGTGTCAGAGTTGTAAGGACCAACTGAAATCCGTACTGCATTTCCATGCAACTATACTGGAATCTGAGAAAAAGTTCAAAAGTTTGGTGGCTCTGCCAAAAATAGAGTTTACGTGAGTAGTCCCCTATTAGGAGTTCGCTTGTCCAATGTACTAAGAATTTATGTTTCAGGGAACCGGCCGATGGGAACATTTCATCGGTATTTATCTCTGAGGAATACATTAAAACTGAGGTGGATTCTGAATGCGAAGAGATCGTCCATGATAACATAGACACCGATGAAGATGACGAACCAATAGCTCGGCGGAAGCGTCGAACAAAACGAGAGAAAAAGCGGAAAATTGTAGAAAAAGTAGAGCTTGTTATTGAAAAACTAGAGCCTAACACCGTGGTAGAAGAGCCTGTAGATCAGAAACCCAGCGTTGAGGAAGACGTAAAACCAGATACGTCGAAGCCGGTAAAGAAGAGATGGGTGGACATTCAGATTGATTTGAACTCCTCTCCAGACAATTCATCTAGTGGTGAGAACTACTCCGACTATGATAGTGCCAATAGCTCAGACAGTGAGGAAGGAGACCAAAAGCCGAAGAAAAAACGCCTGTACTATGGAGTCAAGGCCGACTCACAACCGAAGCGATGTTGCGATTGTAAGGACTTCCCACTGGATAGTCATGAAAAGGTTGAAGAACATTCCGACAAATATCATTACCGGTACCGTGTGACCAACGAGCGGGACATCGAAGACAATCCATTTGAATGTCCGACCTGCTACAAACGATTCGAATCGAAGAAAGAATTTCTGCGTCATCAACGTAAGATGTATGTGGAACGGTTGCATCCGTGTCCGAAGTGTGATGAGGAGTTCGCCAACCAATATGTTCTCCAACGACATCTCAAATTGTATCATAAGAAAAAGATGATAATTGAGCGGATGGAAGAATTGCGACAGGAATCCCACATATGTTGCGCCTGTAAGAAAAAGTTTGATTCTCACGAACAGCTTCGGGCCCATGCCGAAGACGTTCATCTCAAGCAGAGTCTCTCGTATGATGGAGATTATCAATTTGAATGTGAGGTTTGCTTCCGTCGTTTCAAAACTCGTCAGTCTATGAAAGTGCATCAGTACCGGATGTTCAAGGGCAAGAAGTTCATCTGCGCTCTTTGTGGCAAAGCATTCAAGGAAAAGGCGTTCCTTCGTGATCATGAAAACTCCCACAGAAGAGAAAAGCCCTACGAGTGTCCAAAGTGTGACGCCCGGTTTTCCATCAAAGGCTCGTACGACGCTCATGTTCGGTTACATGACGCAAAAGAAGAATTCAAGTGCGAATACTGTGGTCGTGGGTTCCGAACGAAAAGTCTGCTCAAGGGTCACCTCACCGTTCACTCGGAGGATCGTCCCTTTAAATGCCATCTGTGTCCAATCACGTTCACCCAGCAGCGCCTGTTGGATTCCCACATTGAGTTTCACCTGGGCAACAAACCATTCAAGTGTCAACAGTGTCCGGCATCGTACCGTTATCAGCGTGATTTACGGGGCCATATACGCGAGAAGCACGAGGGAATTCTCAACTTCCAGTGTACGTTCTGTCCGAAGGCGTTCAACCGGAAGAAGCCACTGTTGGTGCATCTGAAAACACACGAAGCAATTTAATGTAGACTGGCGCCCATGTGAATTGTCAATAAAATATTGTGTACGTATATTTTAAGTGCCGTGAATTAGTTGTGTTTTTCTAGAATATCACTAACAATTGTTTCTCTTTCTTTGTGTTTTGATTATTTTCATTTATAACAAATGTCAAAACCGAAGATGGCGAATCTTTCAAATTGTTTGGTAATTGCAAAAATTAATGAAAAATAATAATGATTTGAAACAAAAAGTTTCTCTGGAACCTAAACGTCATTTGGCGTAGCGAAAGTTTCTATTTTTTATAAGTAAATAAACGAAAAATTTATTTTATGTATCACTACTGTTAATCATTCAAAAATATGGAACGAGCTCACCGATGAATATCCATTCATGTGTCGGCACAGCGAAACATGGTAAACTGCTACGGCTTTACACGAGGATCTGCGACACGGAAAAAAATCCGATCTCCCGCTGTCTAAAATTCGATTGTTATCGTACTTAATTGCACCGAATTTCAAAACACCTAATGATAGATACCGAGGTATTGGGAATACATACTATGGGTGATTCTCTTACCTATCTAATGGATCATAAACTTAGCCGGTTTGAGCTTTTTTTTGAAGACAACCAGTTTTCTCCAAAGAGATTTCGATACTCTGCTACTTGGGCTATCAGTAGACAAATTGTCCAAAGTATCAGGTAATTATCCTTGCAGATCGACTGCTGTTAATTCCGTTACAGAAACAACACAGTCATCCGCAACTTGTCTCAACAAACATGAAATTTTCCATGAGACAATGATCTATGTCTCTGACCTAAAAGCCTGGGGGTGAACCCTGGGGGGGACCCTGTAGTTAAGTCGTGCAACTGCCAAGTCGCTATGATCATCCGTTTCTCAAACAGAAAATCTTATAAAAAGGTGTTCAAAATTCGTGGAAAACCGCTTGTGTCTGCGATACTAACTGGTATAAACACCTCTTTCATGTCTGAAAACTTCGAGCCCATTTGCTGCTGTTAGTAAAGGCTAGCTGAATATCTGAAGAAAGCAACGTAAGACAGTCATTCGTTCCTTTCACGGTGCTTCATTTACCGTTATTATCAAAAAAATATACCATCAAAACCTGAAACGCCATTCTCTTACTTTATCACTCCAACACCTCTGGACAAATTAAAAAAAAAAAAATCGTCAGACGAAATTTCGAGTTACGCCCTTTTAAAGGGCCTAACCCCTAAAAAATCAGGGATTCTATAGAAAAATATCATATTTCATAACAGAAGCATGTTTCTGCCATCAATATTTGATATGCCATTCTCTTTCTGTATCATTCTTACACCTCTGGATAAATTTTCTGAATAATCGATTGACCAATGTTTGAGTTACGCCCTTTTAAAGGGCCTAACCCCTAAAAAATCAGGGTTTCTATAGAAAAACATAATATTTCTGTTATGCATGTTATGCATGCATGCCTTTGCCATCAAAATTTGAAAGGCCATTCTCTGTCTTTATCATTCCTACATTTCTGGATAAATTTTAAAAATAATCGTTAGACGAAATTTTAAGTTTCGCCCTTTTAAAGGGCCTTATCCCTAAAAACAATAGGGCTTTCTATAGAATACCATCATATTTAATAGCAGAAGCATGCTTTAACGTCCCAAAAAATAAAAAGTATCATTAATAATGCTACAATTTGATACTATGCACTAATATTGACTGCATTTTGTATAACAATTAGTCATAACGCCAATATAAGGGAAGTATTCTTGAACCTGTAGGATACGGACGATGTTGGCTTCATTTACTAATATAGCCAGAACAATATAGGGGGATTAGGGGCATAATGGACACCCTAAGCAAATGAGTACTTTAGGCCTGTATAACAGAGTAAAACTTAACATATTATCAGTTGACTTACAACTTTAACTTGTTTCCTACGTCTTCCAATCATTTACAGGAGGTAGAATGTCTTTATTGTGGAGAAATAATGAATTGTAAACCGTGTGTTTTTCAGGGCTGGCAGGAAAGGTTCGGGGCGAAATGGACACCCATCGGGGCATAATGGACACCCCTGCATATTTTATGCTAATTCTTTGGTTTTATCGACCAGTTAGGTAATTACGGAGATCAATACCACAGATATAATACTCCATCTAAGACGAGTTTACATAACATCAAAGTTAATTAAACAAACTTTAGGCTAAAATATTCGGATTGATTTTTTCCAAACTCTCTAAAACGCCTAACAGTATGCAATGCACGTACATCCATTCGTAATTGCCAGTGTTCATTTCGCCCCGAATCGACTACAACATTAAAATTGTTATTTAAGGCTAATTCTGATTAAAAATAAAATACTTCATCCATTGCTAAATCTTCGTATACATGTAGATGAGTAAACATTTCACTTGTTTTTATGGTGGACACACCCCAATACTCGTAATACCTTATTTGATGCTGCTGCGAAATTATAAGAATTTCACCATATGAAAAACATATTTCAATTTCAATGATATTTTGATTATTTTGGAGCAAAATATATGGTACTTTTGAAAAATAGAACCGTGATTTGTTTCTTCACACTTATACATTAAAAGTTTTACATAAAAGTCAACGGTTTCGGCAAAAACAGGGGTGTCCATTTCGCCCCGGGTGTCCATTATGCCCCTAATCCCCCTACAATGAAAAACATAAACGACAGTTCATTAACTTATTCATTTTTATAGTTACCATTGCATACCCCTAAACTGAACTTCAAATATAATGTTGGTCAAATTCTCCAGTTACGCCCATGTAAAGGTCATAAGTGCTGAAAGTAGAATTATTTTAAAACTTAGTTTCATTTAATCATGTTTATTCTTTGGTAGCGTAGTTTAGCAGTTAAATATAACACTATCATTACAATTGATCATCTCAATGCTTATTTTTGAATGTTTATTAATTGAAAACATCATTCACCAATAAAACTAACGAATGACAAAGGCGTATGTCATCACTCATCAACATATTCGCGTATTTTTTTTATATTTCATACTGATACTATACCATTTTGAGGCTCGCACAATATGGAAGTCCTCGACTAGTAACGTAACAAAACTTTCTTATGTACCAAATAACAACATTTGATTTTGATATGTTGATATCTTACCGGTGTTCTCTAAACTAGATCAAGTTTTCTTCAAAAATGGAACGAGATTGAATAAGAAACCCTAGTAGGATCGACAAACCGGTGTTTCAAATTTATCCCCCCCCCCCCACACATTTATCGGTCCACCAGCGAAGCAAGTCAGGGTGGCCACTCAACCGGAAATATCGTAAATTAGACGGGAACAGCAAACAATTGGGAATAACCAGGAAATTACCGGGAATTCGCTTAGAACATCAATCTCCTCTGGTGTTGAAAGTCCAGAATAATCATTACTATTGCATCTTCATGAAAGTTAATGTAATTTTTCTAAAGCATGATTTATATTTTGTAATCTTACGGTACTAGATATGGAGCTCAAAATTTAATCAAAAGATTAAAACTTTTTTAAGATTACTTAGGGATCTTGAATTATTTTTTAGGTGTGTTTTAAAGAGCTATAATTATTTTTGAAAAATGTTTTCTATTATACTTTATATAATATATATCCTTCCTAACGAATCACGTTGGTAAAGGCTTAGTAACAGTGCAAAAATGGCCCTAATTTACAAGGAGGGTGTTTCCTGCGATTTGTGAGGACGTCTCACTAACATGGCCATCTTGCTAGTCGAATATCTTCGGTAATATGTTGCTGTAGCCTTTTAAATATGTTATTTAACATATAAATATGGATATAAATATGTTGTTTAAAAAGGTCGTTTTTTGCGCGACGAAATTTGTGCATCACCACTCCATGTAACATATTTGGAACTAATATGAACATGTCTATAAAATAGCAATACAAAAAACTTACGTCCCACGCTATGAATGGCAATTGATACAAAAATGATTGCTTCCTACATGTTTGAAAATACTTCCCTTATATTAGCGTAATGGCCAATTTTTATACAAATATCAATACAAATAGCCAATATTAGCGTATAGTATCAAATTGTAGCATTATTCATGATACGTTTTATTATTTGGGACTTCAAGGCATGGTTTTGTTATGTAGGGTAATTCGCTAATTGTTGAACACTACCCAAATGTTGAACAGTTTCTGAATATTTTATTATAAATCCTACTTAAGTAATTTTCATCCAACGTAAACGTATGATGTAGACACCGTCGGTGATGTAGATGCATATACATGTGGGTCACGATATCGCTCTAATTAAGTTACAAAATTATACATATTTTTCGTCAAAAAATTGATTGAAAATTTTGTACCGCTGATGACACGAAAACTGCACAATTCTTAAGATCAATTTTAAGAAACTGCTGTTACGAACTAAGCTTTGCGGGCAAATCGACCACAAATATCAAAGGCACACCATAGTTACAAGAACTGGAAGGATGTCATTAACAGTTTAACATTATTTAAAATCACATTTTCATTGTAATTTAATTTGAAAAAAATATTTTTCTTATCACAATATCATTATGCATCCATGATCCAATTGTTGAACACTGGCATAACCTACGATGTTAGCATGACTGCTAGATTTTTTTTTTCAGTTTACCTAACCGTACATTTCGTGGGGTTTCAAAGGCGTTCCAGGGATGTTCTAGGGGTGTTCCAGTGGGCTTCAGAAAGATTCCAGTGGTTTTCAATGGGAATCAAGGGCGTTTCAGAGGTGTTCAAGAGGAATTCAGAGTGTTGGGGGGTCCCAGGAGTATTTCAAGGCGTTCCAGGAGGCTCAGGAGCAATCCAAGGGTTTTCAAGGGATTTCAGGGTCGTTCCATGAGTGTTCTTGGGGGTTGAGTGGGTCCCATGGGTTTCCAGAAGAGTTTCAGGGGCTTTAAAAGGCGTACTTTTCTTACGCTTTCAGTCCTCTAGAGCTCTCTTCAAATGTGCGATTCTTTGTCATTTCAATGAATTGTCACTAGCTCGAACTAGCTGGGTACAAAATACAAAAAAAAAACCGGAAAAAATCCGCCAGGGTGAAAAAATATCGGATGTCGAGTCAAAGTCGGGTAAATTTTTATCAAATGTTGGACCACTGTTGGACCCACATCGGGTGGGTAACTGTCGTGTCTATGTTGGGTTTGGTGGCCAAAATAAAAACAGGTGAATGATAGGTTGATGTCGGGTTATACGTCATCAATAACGAACAAAGCTTCAACCGTTCAACAATTGGCGAGAACCGTCCAACATTAGGATGAGCTAGCTTAAGGAAGCGTTCAACATTTAGGTTACAGACTTCCCATACAAATGTTCTATTTTCTCTTAGAAAACGGAATTTAATAAAGGCAGTATAAGGGATAAGTAGATCTAGACGTTCACTGGATATTTTTCATCTAAAGTGGAATTATGCACGGAAAAACAAACGAAAACCAAAAAGCCGGTACTAACCGTTCAACAATTGGCGAATTACCCTAATATAATGGTTTTCTATAGAAACCCTGATTTTTTAGGGGTACGGCCCTTCAAAAGGGCGTAACTCGAAATTTCGTCTAACGATTATTTTAAATTATTTTTTTTATCTGTATTAACGAGATTTTTAGCCCTGGGCTAGTTCATCTCGGGACCCACGCTTTACTTCCCTTCCGAAGGAAGAACTCACATTTTTGCGAGATTGTCGGGAGTGGGATTCGATCCCAGGTCCTCGGCGTGATAGTCAAGTGTTCTAACCATCACACCAGGTCCGCTACATAATTTAAAAATTTGTTCAGAAGTGTAGGACTAGGAATGATAAAGAAAGAACATGTCGTTTCAGGTTTTGATGGCAGAAGCATACTTCTGTTATGAAATATGACATTTTTCTATAAAAAGCCTAATTTTTTAGGGGTTAGGCCCTTTAAAAGGGCGTAACTCAAAATTTCGTCTAACGATTTTTTTTTTAATTTGTCCAGAGGTGTAGAAATGATAAAGAAAGAGAATGGCGTTTCAGGTTTTGATGGTATATTTTTTTTTTTGATAATAACGGTAAATGAAGCACCGTGTCCTTTGCCTCTGCGGAAACCAAACTGAGTATCTAATATTAACATACCATTCGAACCCTCCCTTTCCTCCAATCATCCGGAACAACATTGTTCTCCAGGAATTGATTACATAAGTTAAACAAGTGCCTCTTTACGACGTCTGAGAAGTTTTTCAGCAAATTGAACTTGATTCGATTTATCCCTGGAGTGGAAACCATCGAAAATAGCTTATCCATGTCGAGTGTCGACCCTATCTTCGGAACAATGCTCTTCTCCCGACGTTCCAAAGGGTTCTCATCGAAATCTCGAGCGACAAAACCTCAACGATGCGACGCCAGTAACGGCTTGTTACGTTTGTAAATAGTTGTGAACATTTTGTTAATTATTTTCTAATTTATACTGTGGTTTGTACATCTATCCCGGTAATTTAATGTGCATTTTTAGTGCTCCAATCATTTCGGGCAGCAAACCAGTACAAAACACACAAGCCGTCCCCTAACACGGACATCAAACGGCAGACGGCCTTGTGCTGTTGTCCGAATCTAGATGCCCCCTTAGGATTATAAATTCCTAGACCAAAACAAGCTATGAATGCAGCAACAGATGCTGCGAACTAAAAGGCGAACTGCCAAACAAAATACATTTCTAGGATGACCGATGGACCAAGAACAATAATGAAACCTCGGGTTCGGACTTCGTTATCCATATGGATGACTGGCCACAAATTAATGTTATGTGTTGCAGGTTTGTGTTTTGTGCATTTGTAATGTTCCATTTTACTTTTCGTATCCCACTAGTTTCAAAATGTGGGGCTCGATGCGGAAAATAAAATGCGCATTTGTAGGGTTCTATTAGCAGTTGCCTACATTGTGGTACCCATCGGGAGCACAATGCATTTGTAGTGTTCCGCAAAACTTTGTTCCGTTACATTGGCGCCCAACGTGGGGCCTACTATGGGGATCCTGGATAATCCTCCATGTATACTGCAGCGATAGTGAGCTCGAATAGATTGAGCTGCCTGTCTCTAGGATTGCCATTTTTTTGTCAGAGGCACTCGTGTAACTTCGCCGGTATTCAAAATAGTCATGTTAAACTCGTCGCAGCGGTTACACACTACGGAGCAGAACGCTGTTTTGGGCAGACAAAACCTATATTGCTCTGCATATCCAATCCATCCTAGAGGTTAGGTTTCCTACATGTCTCCAGGCATGTTACATTAGAGAACTCAACGGACGGAAGTCGACAAGCAACTTGACGTTGCAGGCGTCATTCTCATCTAAAAAATAAAAAATCACCAACACTCACACATGGCCGTTTGTCTGAAGCAGCTATCTAATTGATTCCTTACGTGGGTGCAGCTGTTCTGGTGATAGTGTAGTGCCGTGCGAGCACCATATTATAGACAGCTCCATATTCTGAACAGTCGGCTAACGCAAAATAGATTTTCCTTCAATGAAGCATATATTGAATCGAGAGTTGAGGTGTCAATTTTATTATTCCCCTCTATTATCCAATCGTTACAAAACATATCGTTTTTGACTCAACTGCGATCGTAGAGAATGTGTTTGTACATAGTAAGTAACACTATGTGTTCAGAATTAGGACCACGGCTTCTTATGGTGTCCATAATTAGGAGCACGTCGTCCACAAACAAAAATATGTCTAGATCAGGGACTAGAAGTTATTACGAGATTTAATTTATTTTATACATTTAGGGTAAATGTACCAATAGTGGTGCTATTAGTAGCTTCTTGTAGTAAAATAATTGAATAAAATTGATAATACCATAAAATAAAAAGTATCAAAACGTTGATCGGTAGATTTTCACTTAAATTTGCTAGGAAAAATGTAAAAACCATTGTTTACAAGGTTGCGACCATTCATTTGCAAAGATTTACATTCATTTGCAATTATCTCAGTTCAGAAGCATGCTATCGAAAAACAATGTATGGATGAATTTAACCTTGTAGTTTTATCTGAAAGTTTGCCGAATAACATTGGGGTCGCACACGCATACCAAAGTCGTGAGCGAGCTGTGAAGGCAACTTTCCACAGCGTGAATGAAATTTACATTCACCGCGTGGAGAGTTGCCTTCACAGCTCGCTCACGACTTTGGTATACGTTTGCGACCCCAATGTTATTCGGCAAACTTTCAGATAAAACTACAAGGTTAAATTCATCCATACATTGTTTTTCGATAGCATGCTTCTGAACTGAGATAATAGCAAATGAATGTAAATCTTTGCAAATGAATGGTCGCAACCTTGATTGTTTATTTCTGTTTTTGATAATAAATCACTTGCACCAACTATAGGTACACGGTTCCTATTATGGAGGTAAAATTTAACATTGGTTCCTATAGTGGCGCATCCCATTGAATTCTTATGGGACCCACCACTATAGGAACACTACTACCACTTATAGGTGCAAAGAAGCAAAAAAATTAAGGAAAATAATTGTTTAAAATAGGGTTTTCGGCAAATCGTGACTACAAAACTGAATTTATGTTATTAATTAGGTATGATGCATCTATTAATAATGTCATTTGTAGGCTTTTTGGTCGAAATAGTGCTAAATTGCCACTACCACCACTATTGGTACTACCTCCACTAAGGGAGCATTTACCCTAGCAAGAAAACAAACACACTTAATGGTAATGTGAAGCATTTTCTCTAGCAACAAGAACTTCCATTTATTTTACTGCCTATGATCGCATAACTGTTCCATATGAATAGGAAACCCAGCAAATATGGGACTGATATGCGATCATGGGCAGTTTAGTATTTGTTGTTAGATTCCCTTAACCGTTCAGAATATGGGTAGCACGGTAGTAACATCTACGGGCGGTCAATGAAGCTCAAGCTCAAAGCAAGCTAGTTCTAATCAATGAAACAGAACAGAATTTAAGGTTGGAACACAGTTTATTACACAATTATAAACATTTTCGTCGTATTAGATAAACCCCATCCTGCCCTCAATCATCATTATGCGTCTTCAGATGAGCTTCCAGCAGCTTATGTCGGATGTACGCCTTCGGGCAGAGATTACACTTGAAGCTGCGAATCCCTTCGTGCTTCTCGCGGATGTGCCTCCTCAGATCCCGCTGATGGATATAGGATGCCGCACACTGTGTGCATTTGTGCGGCTTCAGGCCGCTGTGTCCCAGCAGATGCGCATCGAGCAGGTTCTGTCGCGTGAAAGTGATCGGGCAGAGGTGACACTTGAACGGGCGGTCCGTATCGTGGATCTGCAGATGCCCCATCAGGAGACTCTTCTTGCGGAAACCTTTACCGCAATATTCGCAGTTGTAGATTTCCTCGGCATCGTGCATTTTCACGTGCACCTCGAAAGAATTCTTGATTGCAAACCTTGCCGGACAGTGGACACACTGGAAGGGAGCAATTTTTCGGTGCAGATTCTCATGTTCCGCCAGTCGCATCTTTTCGCGGAAAGACTTCCCGCACAGCGTACAAATGAATTTCTTTTCTTTGAAGAATCGAACCTGGTGATGTTTCAGTGATTTACAGGTTTTGAACCGGTTATAGCAAATTCCACATTCGAATGTCTTGGACGTATCGTAGAACACTCGTTCCCGGGCGTGCGTCTTTTCGACGTGCTCCTTGAGAGCGTCTGCGGTCGGGAATTGCTTTGTGCATCCACAGCACAAGTTTGCCTTACTTCGCATCTCTTCCATTTGGGCAAACTTTAATTGTTTCTTGTGCTCAAACTTGATGTGTTGTTTCAGAACAAACAGATTGGCAAAATCCTCTTCGCACCTCGGACAAGGATGCAGCTCGTCGACGTACATTTTCCGTTGATGTCTGAGGTACAGTATTTTGGTGTCGAAGCGTTCGTAACAGACGGAACACTCGAACAGTCGATCGCCGTACTCTTTTGGATTGGTGATACGGGAGTTCAAATGATACTGATCGGAATGTTTTTGCACCTTTTCGTGGCTATCCAGCGGTTCCTTGCACGAACAGCAACGTTTTGGTATATTTGTCGGTTTTGTGTAGGCTCGCTTAGCCGGCGGTTTGTCGGACTCGTCGTAGTCGGGATCTTCACCGGAGGTAAGGTTCTGATCATAGTCGTTGTCCTCGTTGTGATCTTCTTCTTCTGAAGAGGAAGAAGCTTCCGTTTTGGTTGGAATATGTGGTGGCGTGGGGTTTGGCTCGGTGTGCTCTCGTAGTTTTTCCTGAGATTGTAAATGAGTAACTTCTAATCTTTTTCTTGGCTTTCGTCTTTTCGGATGAACCTCTTCGATGCATTCTATGATTTCTATTTTATTCTCTTCCTCAATGTACTCCTCAGAGCTTTCGGTTTTGATCTCAATCTCGGTTATGCATACTTCAGAGTTTTCGTGAAAAAGTCTGTAAAATAATAAAAAAAATAACATGGGAAATTAATGCAATTTGTGGATCCACGGAGCTATGGAAAGAGCCACCGCTACTGAAGACTGGCGCTTAGACCTAGCTCAATTATGGAAATGGTCTATGCAGATTCTTTGGCTTCTAGAATGATAATCCCTGATCCACTGAAAAGTAAACAAACTTCTCTCGACGGTCAAAATTTTCTTTAAGTGGAACATTTTTTGAGTTATTCTGTTTGAATGTTTTGAAGTTTACTGAAATTCAAATATCTTGCGCTGGAGTGAACCAATTTTAAATCTTTTAGCATGAATTTAAAGATGAATATAATATTTTTTGATCATTCAATACACAAGGTGTAAATACGCCAGCCCAGAATGATGAGGACCTACGGAGAGACACTTAATCTCTTTGGCAACGTCACTTCCCAATGAGGTACAGATACAGGTGGCACAGATAAACATTGCGAACCACTAGTTGTCTCTTTTGTTCTACCGCGGATCTAATGTAACTCAATTAATGATGTCACTAATTGAGTTGCATAAGATCAGCGTTAGAACTAAAGAGACAACTAGTGGTTCGCAATGTTTATCTGTGTCACCTGTATCTGTACCTCATTTGTCACTTCCAACTTTGGCTGTGGCGAATGTTGCTAATATTTAGCAACAACACTTATAAAAACGTCTTCATGAAATACCAATTTATACTCATAAAATTTAAATATTCACTTGCTTATAGTGGTGAAAAACCTAACTCCTTGACATCTATAAAAGCGTCGGCAAGTCACTGGACTAAAGTAGAAGTCATATAATCAGCATCCTTCCTTTTCCTCGTAATGGAGAAGATGGGCGTGGCCGGCAATGGAGTTTTCATGTCTTTTCAACTATGATCTCCGAATGGATAGCCTTATGGGATTAGCCATAACTGGTACACTATGACGAAATAGGGTGCAAGGAAGCCGAAATTTTAAGGGAAACGATTAATTCCTATCAAAATTTGAGCAAATTGTGAAGTTTCAAGAGTGCAATCATCTTTTGTGAAAGTGATCTTTCGTTCACAAAATGTTTCTTGTTGGTTTGCATCGTTAAAGGTTGAAAATCAACTATGGCGAATTTGAGGTACTATAGCCATAACTGGTACAATGAGCCTAGAACCAAAATCGATTTCAAATAACAAGCCTTGTACAGTATGACCCATAAAAAATGCGACAGTTTTCAAAGTCATCGTTCCCCTATTTCGAACTGATTAACCTTGCATGTATCTATTGGATAGTATAGTAGAGCCACTAATCTGATAATGGCAAAGGAACATAGACTGATTTCATGCACATACCTTTGGAAATATAACGTTGAACATATGGATGTCGAAATCGTCCACGCGCCAGAGGCCGTTTTTAAGAATGTAATTTTCTTTCAATTGCTTTCAATCATATTCAATCAAATTTTATTTTCAAAATAGTACTTTTATGGCTGGATAAGGTCTTCAGGAGTTCGTTGGTTCGTCGGACAAGAACGAAAAAAAAATAAGTTATGAATTAAGAGACATTTTCTGAAAATTGAATTATTTGACAAATGATATTTTTTAGAAAATATTATGTTTTAAGCATGAAATTGTTTTTAAGTACTTAGTATTTGTACCTATCATAAAGGTGGGGCAAAAGTTCGACCATAGTTGAAAAATCAGTAATTCTCAAAAAATCGAAGCAGATAGAAATACATGAATACCGTGTGGTGATTTTACCATCCATGAGCTAAAATTTTGCTGAACAAAGTTACGCCAAATGTCTTTTCAATTTTGAGTTACTATACTTTTTGTATGTGTGTGTCTTATTCGAACTTTTGCCCCACCACTGGGGCAAAAGTTCGAATTTTGTGTTTGTGGAATTTCGCTAACCGTAGCACCACGGGGGTGAATCTTCGTCACGAAAACCACTGCTCGTTTGAAAGCTCAACACTAGCGAACCTGGTGGTGGAAGTCAAGCTTTTTCCTACAGCGAGCATAGGGAGACGACGTAGCACGCTTTGATGATTTTTTTATTTTCACATGGAAATTCATTCCAATCTAGTTCTCCAAGTGACAATTTCACGACTTCCACCTCGAAACTTCAAATTTGTTCGAAGATACACATCTGTTCTGTGGTAGCACACTATTTTGACACTTTGGTAATAGGACTACCCAAAACCAATTCATATTTGATGTTGGAACTGGAATACACTTTAAAGTTCGATCTGGATTTTACCCAAATCGGGGTTAAATTTACTACACCAAAAATTAGTAGTTTTCCGCCAAATTCAGATAAAACAACTTTTTTTTTCAACTTTGATCGAATTTTCTTATTGATTCCATCATTTTTAGAGATCATATGGACATTTTGCAGAATTTTTGGTTTTTACCTAAAGTTGCCACATGACTCGAACTTTTGCCCCACAATTCGAACTTTTGCCCCACTCTGTGTAAAAAATGATTTCCAAATCTTTTTTGCAAAAAGTTAAACATGCTACAGCATCCTCAAAATATACCTAGTTACGCCCAAAAATAAAATATCGGATTCGATTTCATTACAATTCCATTGCATGCGTTGGAAGGACCATCGCATATTACAATTTTTTGATCAAAAACCAACATTTTGTCATAACTTTTGGAAATATTGATCAATTTTCATAACTTTTGGAGTGAAAGACTCTTTTTCAAAAAGGCTTCGGACAACCTTGACACCCGAAAGAAATAATTAGAATTGAGCTCAAAAATTTCAAAATAAACTATTGCCCCACTCTAACTTTTGCCCCACTTTACTCTATGCCTTCATCGACAAAAAATTGTTTTGAAAAATGTTCAAACAGTGTTAAGTTTTTTTTATTAAAATACGGTTTTTAATATGTAGCACCTTTTTTAGTTTTTGTTTCCTAAACGTTTTAAATTATTTTTAAAATTTTTTTCAAACATGGGCGTATTAAAGAGTACATATTTCTTCATGGTTTCCATGTGTTTAAAAGTTTTTATCTTAGTTCATTTTGCACTGAAAATCAGAGGAAAACTTGATTTTATTTAGAAATTGTTAACAATTATAAGGTATCTCATATAGGGTATGTGTGCCATCAGTAATCTCACGCTCCCATATTCATCCTATTCGAAAACAAGCGATTATGGCACCGATTGATTCCGTTCTTTGTGCTAACATGGATGCTCACCTCTAACAAAAATACAAAAATAAGAAACAAAACAAACAGCGCTCCGATCCCTTGTTTTTCATTAGGATTATTTCATTAAAAATCATCAAATACCTAGCGCAAAAAAAATGGAATGTCGCATTTTTTATGGGTCATACTGTATGGTAAGTCGTACAAATTCCAATCTATTTTGAATTTTTAGTGGCTACGCAGTCTTTATCCTTGAAACGAGTTTCCTATTTACGCAAAGTTTTGAATCTACGTTTCACGTTTTCGACCTCAAGGCATGATTTTACATTAAAAATGATCAACAGTTCACCTAGTTCATAAATACTGTAAAATAGTTCCGTTGGTTGGACAGTATACTTTTTGAGGTGGATATCTTGAATTTTACGCAACATTTAAGCATTCTGACTTTAGAGAAGTTGTGCACAAGATAAGACTTCCTATTTCGAAGGCAGTTTATTTCAGGATTGGCTCACAAGGTCGATTTCTCTCGGAATTCATTCCAGAATTCCTTCAAAAACTTATCCCGATAATCCTTCCGGGATTCCTCCCTGGTTCCTACAGGGGTTCTGACAGATATTCCACCCAACATTTATCCCGGAGTTCGTTTCGGTTTTTTTTGCTCAATGTCTCCGCGGTTTCTTCCTAGGATTGCCCCTGGAATTCCATACAGGACTCCTCCAATGATTTCTCTAGGACCAAAACGAGTTTGATGAACGTTCGTGTCTACTGTTGAACATTTCTTTACAAAGTGATAGGCAAAGATCAGCCTCAACAACCACGTTACATTTTTTACAGAATCCGATCCGATCAATTTGTTCGCTTTGCGAAAACTGTGCATTGAAAACTGTGACAGATCTGTGCCAACAGTGAGCTAATAAATGCGGAAACCAGTACCGCAAACCGGGGTCAAATTGATCTCCGGGTTGAAATTGATCAGACGTTTTTCCGTTAGATAAAGTATGTTTTAAACAGTTTTCTCACATATATTGTTTAGTATAGGATTCCTATATCACGATACTTGGAAGGAAACTGTTTAAAGTATGCTTGATCTAACTGAAAATCGTCTGATCAATTTCGACCCGGAGATCAATTTGACCCCGGTTTATGGTACCTCAGGACTAAATTGAGATTTTTTTTATTCCACTTACCCGCTCTCATCCTTGGGAGTTACGGTGTCGAGCGTTTCCACCGATGCCTTGAGTTGTGTCACAAATCGAAGCGCTGCATCCAGATCGGTTTTGCAGTTGGAACAGATCCTATCCCTGTTAGCTGCACTACTTTTCGATACCTGAAAAGAACTTTCTCGATTGTTATCGGTTCGAAATGAGTTGGCCCCATTCCACTTACTTCCACTCCAAAACAGTACTGAATGATGTCGGCCGGTGTTTTCTGTTGCCAAAATGATTCAAACAATGGCCACATTGGTCGCGATGGGTCTGCCGCCGATAGGCATACTCGACAAGTTGGATTTTCTAGTATTCGATCCATTTTTTGGTGAATGAACGAAAATTTACTTCATTGCGGTCCGTCCGATTTGTTTACGTTTTTGCTTTGAGAACAAAGTTTGTTCGAGGGGTCCACAAACAGTTGATGATGATGTCAAAGCCAATGGAACCCCCCGAAATAGTGATAATAAATGTGTTTCTTTTTGTTTTGATGCGGTTTTCGTTAGGCAGTGCCATATACAGTCAGTGTATAATGTTTATAATCTATACTACAGATGTGTTTAACTTCTGAAGCTGATTTGTCTCCCATGGCGCTATAGTAAAGCACGTATTTCAAAATGACAACAGAAGATGTTTGTCGAATTTGCGGGAATACAAAAACAGTTAAAATGTTTCGCTTTTCGGATACAATTTGTGATAGCAATAGAACAACAGCTCAAGTGATAGAAGATTGTTTCGGATTATCGGTACGTAATGCATCGATCATTCATTTTTTATCGATTGTATTAAATAATTTTACTTTTACAGATATCGGAAGACGAACTATCTAGCTTTTACTGTATTCAATGTAAAAATGATCTGAAAGTAGCACTAAAGTTGATTACCAGTATTCGGGAATCAGACCTAAAACTCAAATCGATTCTAACAATTCCAAAAGTAGAAGTATTGTAGGTATTCAGTACTAGATAACGAAACTGAATAGCTTTCAATCGAATTTGCTTTCTTTTAGAGAACCAACGGTTGATAACATATCTTCGGTATACGCCGGAGAAATTGAAATCAAATCCGAATTAACTGATGACTGTTTTGACGAAGTTGACAATGATGTTGATGAGCATATTGCACATTCAAGAACCACACACTCTAAAAGACGAACAAGAAGCCAACATGTTGCTCAAAGCATCGAAGTTGTTGAGAGTGAGGAGGAAATTTTGCTGGAAGAATCTGTTGTGCATACGGGCGTAAAACAGACAAACTCGGAAGTGCATATTAGAAAGACCAGGCGATTCAGTACCTACACTACTCGTTCGGAGGATGCTCTGTCCGCATCATCGGGTGATTCGGACGATTCCGATTTCGAACCGGATTGTGATTCGCGAGAGGATTCGGAGGGTAACAAAGTCAAACAGCGCGCATATTATGGCGTCAAGTCCAATTCGCAACCAAGGAGATGTTGTGCGTGCAAAAATTTTCCTCTCGATTCGCACGACAAAGTACAAGAGCATTCCGATAAGTACCACCTCAAGATGCGTATGGCAAACCCGAAAGACTACGGAGATAAGATATTCGAATGTCCGGCTTGCTTCATGAGGTTCGACGTGAAGAAGTTGTTCCTACAGCATCAACGCAAGATGTACGTGGATATGTTGCATCCCTGTAAACAATGCGAAGAGGAGTTCGCTAATTTCTACGTCCTACAAAAACACATACAACTCAACCACCAACGGAAGTTGAAACTCCGTGAACTCGAAGAACTGCGTATTAAAAGCAACATTTGTTGTGGCTGTCGGACGAAGTTCAACTCCCAGGAGGAGTTAAGGGAGCATGCCTTGAAAGTTCACTTTCCCCTACGTGAGCCGCCAGATGGCGACAATACAGTGGAATGTGATATCTGTTGCAAGACTTACAAATCGATCAAGTATCTTAAAGACCATCGGTTGCGATTCTTCAAAAAGAAGAATTGGATATGCGCTCAGTGTGGTAAAAGTTTTCGGGAGAAGACGCAACTGGAAGGGCATGAGGATTCCCATCGAAATGTTCGAAAATACGAGTGTCCCATCTGCCACGCTAAGTTTGCCATGAAAGCTTCCTGGCAGGCGCATGTGAAATACCACGATGCTCAAGAAATCTATCATTGTGAGTATTGCGGGAAGGGTTTCCGGAAAAAGGGTCTGATGAAGGCACATTTGCGTATTCACTCAACCGATCGGCCTCACAAGTGTCCCATGTGTCCGCTGACATTTACCCAAAAGAATCGCCTAAACTCCCACGTATTGGAGCACTCCGGCCAGAAGTCGTTCAAGTGCGATCGCTGCCCGGCGTCCTACGTCCATCAGCGAGCTCTTCGACGGCACGTCCGCGAAAAACACGAGGGACTTCACTCTTTCAAGTGCCACATTTGTCCCAAGGGATTCATCGAACTAAAACCACTGCAGGTTCATTTGAAAACGCACGAACGGAGTCACGAGGCGACTTTCTCAAAAAGTTAAACATTCAGTATTGTGCTAATTTATTTAAGAGTTCAATCAAATTTTATAAAAATATCATGTATAAAATAATGTTAATAAACTAATCAAATCTAACGGCGTATTTACTGGTCCAGTCTCTTTCGAAAATGGCCTGGAGATCGCTGACGATGGTACCGTTGGGTGCGAACGATGACATGACCAGTCCGATTCCGGCCGTATCGATGAAGTAGTCCCCGGACCAGTTGGAAGTTCCGATATAGGCAGTGTTGTCCGTTACCATGTATTTGTTGTGGTTGACCCTTCCGAAGGGAATCTTCTCCTGATCTTCCGAGGCTGGTACCACGAACCGCTTGACGTCGATTTCTACACCTTTCATGCAGCCGGACAGCGCTTGGATCGAGTTGAGGAAGTGATTCTCCGATTCCCGAGAGTGTTTCCAGTAGGAGATCAGCAGTCGTACGGAGACTTTCCTGTCTATTGCCGCCCGACGCAGAGCATCTTCGATTATGGGCCAGTAGCTGGAAGATATAGTTTCGTTAGTTTTAGGGCTTTTGAATGACTGTGGTGGACGTCACTTACTGTGGCTTAGGAGTGTACAGCGTTAACGGGACGTAGTCCATCACCGATATGTGAATGAACTTCTCGGCTTTTTGGATGACGTCGAGAATTGCGTCAACATCGTGGCTGCGACCGCTGGTTGACATAGGAGGTGGAGAACTCTGGGGTGTCCAATATCAGAATGTTAGTGATAGAGTATACTAACCGAATAATAACTCACCGATAGATAGGTATCCACTTTGAAGTTGTTGTTGTTGAACACAACGGATAGTGTGTTATTAGCGTTATACTTTGTAGCGTAAGCTTCTGGCCAATGTTCAGGTATTTGTGAGTCAGGAACGCCCATGTCCCAATAAACCTTGAAGAAAATATATAGTTATTACATCCATCAATTTTAAAAGACCAGCATCGACGCTACTTACATTGAATATCTTAGCGATATCCTTTGACAAACAGGAACAATTCGTTGCCAATACGCCCAGTTCTTTAACCTGCGTCAGCGATCGCCAGTCCATGTTTGCGCTACCAACGTAGAAGTGCGTCCTATCGATAACCCACAACTTGGTATGAAGAACACCTCCTCCAAAGAGGCGCGGGAAATCTACCGATCGCACTTGAGCAGCTTTTCGATTAGCAAGAATTTCTGTGTCGACGCACGGATTGGCGGCCGTTGGTGCACTTTGAGCTATTTTAATCGATACATTGCCTGCCAATCCTGTTTCCAGCAGAAGTTTGAAGATGTCTTCCCCTTGCCAGGCACTCGAGTGATTGTACACATCTTCACGCTTCAATGTCCAGTAGAATGAACCTATCTCGATAGAACTTTTAGCCATACCGATCAACGTTTTCCAAGCATCGTAAGTGGACATGAACGCAGGACTTCCTTTGGGATAAACCAATCCCTCGGGAATGCTCTCCACTATTTGAATGCTAAACGAGAAATTCACTGTTAGTTTCCTATCATTTTACTTCAATTCGAAACTCACTTGCATCCCTCCGCACAGACATCGTTTCGAAGACGATTCACTCTTGATCGTTGATCAGCCAACTTGTCGCTGTGATCGAGCAGTGGCAGTAAAACAACCATCACGATCAGGACCAGTATCATCGTTATCGGAATGCATGATGGGCGACACCGTTTGAACAACGACCAACTGGAAAGATCAAACTTCTTTAGTGTAGTGTCCCACGAAAACACCCTCAATCTACCTACTCTCGTCCTCCATCTTCTACCCATTGAAATTCGTCGTTCTCATTGGAATCATCGACTACCTGAAAAAATTAACTTTGATGTGAATCTATTTTCAGTTGTAAACCAAGCCAAACCCCGAAATTTACCTTCTGCATTGTCGTCTTCTGATGCACCGCTTTGGCATCCGTTTGCTTCGAACCAAGCGACAGTTGTAACTTCATACTGAAATATCAAATTGAAACTCTCCTGCTATCTCTCTATGCTAAACCACCGCACAATTTTGGTACGTTATGAACATTGGTACCCAAAATACGCCATACGGTCCAAAAGCGGCGATAAAATCAGCTCAAACTACGCGGCTTCTGAATTATTCACTTGCAATAATACCGCAGCGCAGTCTGCTTGCTATACCTACTTCAATTTCAGAAATGGCAAGAATATGCTACGCCGACTACCAACAAGTGAGTTGTTTTGTTTTTGTTTTTCCTGTAACGTGCAATTTGATATGGTGTCAGTGTGAATCATGCGGGATCCTGTGCGTTTGTATTGCCGTATCGATGTGTTCAATGCGATAAGTGTGAATAACCTAGGATCGTTTAGTAGACTCATGTAGACGTATTATTGACGACCATTTTTTATTTGAATTTTGAAATCATTTAAACCGTACCAAATATAATTTAGCAGTTCTCTTAATTATCCGCAAAAAAATAAGGCAAGTAGACGAAAAGAATTACTATTGCACCACATTACATTCACGATAATACTGGAAGACTTCTTTGAGGCATCTATGGAGTGATCCATTAACGAATCTCAGCATGAATTGCATCAGTAATGCTATCAAGAGTTTTTGGAGAAATTCTAACAGAAATTTTGGGGAGTATTCCAGCAGGTATTCTTGAAGGAACCCAAAGATGAATTCCTGAAGAATGTGAATTTCTGGAAGAATCCTAGAAAAAATGCTAGAATTCCTCCATTAATTCTTGCTAGGAATCCCTAAGCATTTACAGCCGACATCCCTCCAAATATTCCTCTTGCAGTTCTTCCATTTTTCCTTCTTCATTTAGGGATTCTTCCAGGAATACTTTCTTTGATTCATCTAGCAATATCTGTTAGATGTTCTTGCTAAGATTCTCATTATAATTCTTTCCGGAAATCCTCTGAATATTCCTGTTGTGATTTCGTCAATGAGGAATTACACCTGTTGTGCTTTCGGAAAGTCATGTTGTGATTCCTCCAGGGAATACTGCAGGAGTGCTTCCATTCCCAAGGATTCCTCCAGGAAATCTATTTGGGATTCTTCCAGAAAATCCCCCTGTGCTAGCTCGAGGAACCCTAATGTACCATGTATCATGTAGATAATTCTCTTCGTACGGTAATCTTCAACAGACCACACAATCGTGGAATGTTGGTGTAAATTAATTGAAGCATTAAAGACACGAAACTTAATGAAAGTTTATTTGATCGGTTGATGTGCAAACACCACCTTGTACGAATATCAAACCAAGTCACTTCCATTCATCCCTCCGATATGTTTGTTTTCGTTTTGTTTTTCAGTTCCAAACAAGCGATGTAATGTGAAGGATTGTCGGTCAGAAATTTGAAATTGTTCTGTTTGAAAATGGCCTTATCGGATGACATTGAGTACAAAATATGTATCATTTGCACCGAATCGTGCGAACAAATGTATCTTACACAAGAGGATACGGTTGAGAGGCAAAATTTGGAAGATACATTGAAATCTATTTTTGAAAAATTGCAGGTTTGTACATAATAATTGAATTTCGTTTTATATTTTGTCAATTTCATGAGTTGATTTTTGTTGCTATTCAGATATCATTCGACGAGTGTTTGGCCATAAACCTGTGCAATGTTTGCACGGAGGAGCTGACTGTCACATCCCGGTTTATTAGGAAAATTGAAGAGGGCAAACCCAAGATTAGAAATCTTATTGCCACGGATTTGCCTCAGTGAGTTATCAGTTTGTTTTTTTTTTTTGTTCAAGCGATTTGATTTACTTTAACTTTTCAGAGATGATATTAGTAGGTCTTCTAGTTTAGAAAACATTACCATCAAATGTGAAGATGATGATGAGTTTGATGAACAAAATAATACAGAATCTGAAGCAATTGGAGATCCAGAATTTTCGGAGATTTCAAAAAACTGTAACACTGCAAAATCATCAGAAGACGAAGAAAAGTTTGATCCTAGAAGTACTAGAGCAAGCACCAAACCAGAACCACAACCAAAACGTTGCTGTGGTTGTAAGACAGCGTTGACAACAGCTGAGCAAGTGCACATTCATTCAGAAAAGCGTCATCGCCGAGATAGGATCACCGAAAGCCAAATCATCGAAGATGAACCATTTGAATGTCCAGTATGCTTCGCAAGATTCCAAAACAAGACAGATTTCCTCCGTCATCAGCGGACCATGTATGCCGATGAGCTGTTCCCGTGCAAACGCTGTCCCGCTGAGTTTGCCAATGCCTATAACTTACGCTTGCATGAAAAGCGTTTTCATAAACGTGAGAATACAAACGCCCGCATCGATGAGATGCGTCTTACGATACATAAATGCTGCATTTGTCGAGAACAATTTGATTCCCTGGATATGGTTAAGTATCACGTAATAAAACGTCATCCACTCCTAGGTGAAAACATCGAGTCAGATAATCAGTTTGAGTGTGAAATATGCTCTCGTTGCTTCAAAACCCAGAAAGTTCTCATTGAACATCAGCGGCGGCCTTTTAGGAAGTATCGATTCCAGTGCTCTCATTGCGGTAAAACGTTTAACGAACGGCAGGTATTCACCGATC
>NW_026917259.1:0-25000 GCF_035046485.1 Aedes albopictus
CAAATCACCTTTTGACAGCTGGACAACTGCTTGACAGCTCCGCCCAGTACAAAATCCGACGAGGGGTGATTCGACAAATCGCTCCCATACAAACTTAAAATTGATTTTTAAATAGGTTCCCGGGCTCCAAAATTCATGAAAATTTGGATTTCGGCTCAATTTGGCGTGCAGATTCAGAATATGGAATTATCTCAACATCGCTTAAAAAGCCAATTGTCAAACCATCTGGGGCCCAACACAAATTTTAAGAAAAAAAAATGAATTAAATTAACGAAATAGCGGCGCAGCCGAAAATTTTTTTCTTCTGTAGGCGGTTTATAGTCAAAATTTGCTCCTCAAATTGTGGTTTTTGGGGGTGGCGGTATACAAAATTAAAAATTGGTATAATTTGCACAACATAGAATACAAATTTAACAATTTCTTTTGGTATCATCGCGGCCCCTCTAGACTGGCTTCACGGTCCCCCAAGGGGCCGCGGACCACCGGTTGGAAACCCGTGGTATAGAGCATTACCCTGTGCGATGGTTGGAGCACATGCCTATCACGCCGAGAACCTGGGATCGAATCCGACAAACTCACACAAAATGTAGGTGCTTCCTTCGGAAGCCTTCGGAAGGGAAATAGAGCCTAATCTAGAGTTCTCGTTAATCAAGATAAAAGCATGTCAATAGTTGTTCCCTTAGGATAACTCAGATCAACCAATACACTGTAGGACTTTAAGTCAACACTTGCGTTTGTAGTGTTTTTTTGTTACACGGTATCAATAACTCCATCGAATTCAACCAAACGACACAGCTGCTTTTGTTGGTCATAGTTTACAAGTGTATGATTACCTATGGTGCTTAGACCCTATGAACGGGAGACTTTAAAAATTGTCACAATTTATTATCATCCCTTTAACCTATACATAATATTGAACAAAAAAGGCTGCCTTAGGGAATCGCTCGCCTAAGAAATCGATAATATAAGTTTTTTACAACAAAAATCTTACTGGAGTTGTACCACTCTGGTTCGCTACATCCCAACGAGACCGACAAGTTCGGCAAACTCGTTTTCATTATTACGTTAGCTACATTTACTTTTTCGAGGTCACTTCATGCCAACCAACAACCAACCAAGTTATCGGGTACCTACCTATAGTGTCTGCCTGCCAGTCAGTGATGATGAGTGTAAAGCCAGCAGACGAAACCGGAGACGAGAAATCGAATTGGCAGCAAGTGCTTCATCTTCGCGGACCATGACGGAGGACGATCTTCATCGCTCACGTGTCTACTTATAAGCAATAGAAGAAAAAAAATTGTCCTCCATGGTGCCATTTATGGATCAGCACCGGTTCCGTTTCGATTTCTCAGTCTACTGACCGAATGAGTCGCTCGCCGCTGGACCTTCATAATAGACGTTTTCTCGTGCGCACCTTTCAAGCTCAGCAAATGCTTTGTTTTGTTGCTATACGACCAGGAGCAGGAAGAACGAAACGGTCTGGGGTTATTTTCCTCTATATGGCGACGTCTTTCGTTGATCGTCAGCGCGAACAACAACACGCCAAAATGCCGTTTGATTCTCGCGAACACGCGGATTTCGTATACACGCCTCTCGAGTGTGTGATATTTTTATGTGTTCATAGCGTTTCATCGAGCTCTCGACGAGGTTAGCTCTCGGCATTGAATCAACCATAAAAAAGCATCGCCCGCGGTAGTCGCCAAAAATATGTTTTACTCAAGATTTTGCTATGCGGGAATCGTAGATACCTACACAACGCACTACGACGGCACAAAGAGATATCAACAAACGCCATGCAAACGCAAAACGTGCGAGGATGGTAACTCAATCGCAAAAGTGTACAATCTCCCATGAAGGGTAGGGAGCAGTGAATGGGCGAGTGTATTCGTATTGCGCTTGGTTTGTGGAAAAGTACTAGAACTAGTCGGTCGAGCAGCATATCAATTCGATTGTCTAACGATGTTGGAAAACTTTTGAACTACTTTCGTTTTCTGTTGATGCCATCAACATTTCGGTGATACAGGGGTCATCGGATCGGTGTCTATCATAAGGCGCCTAACGGATCGTGGAAAGAATTATTGGTCATTGCGATTCAACGAGCTTTTTGATTCGCAGGCGAATTGACAGAACTTCAGAGGGGTATCAATTCGCTATTGATCTAATCTATAATTTATAACTAGAAAGTATTTACAACTACACATTCAGCGAAAAAAGAGTTGATTTTGAGAAATATTTTCCTAAACCGTTCAAAAATATAAATACCAACTTCATAGACATTTCAGCTGACACCTGCAATGTTCGAATCCAAACATTAGCGAACGGAATTCATTGCATTGGTGGATCCAACCTAGAAGGAAATCGTTTCAAACGCCATTAATCCTCCCGCGAGTCGAAATGTTTATAAATATTCAATACTTTCGACCGGTGTCGTCACGAAGATACACAGATTAGTTTCTCGGGATACCTATATACTATTTGTTGTGCACTAAACCTTTCTAAACGCGCTGTGGCGATGATGGCTGCAGCGCAGTCGAGAGTAGAAGTTAAATTTAGCGTCTGTTCAGCACTATTCGAAAATTGATGAATTGCTCCATTTGCTTATGTTAGACTAGAGCATCTTGTCCTCGTAGGAAGCTATTCGAAAAATGTTCGCACAGCAACGCAATGGTTTCACAGTGATCGAGGTGCAGGCAGTAACAAGGTAATCGCGTGGCGGCATGTACCGAGTAGTGGCGTGGACATTCCCATTGCCACCGTTCGGTACTTAACTACATATCTTGTTGAAATTTACCTCACACGTTCGTTCAGTGTTACCGTTCCGTGCACACACACGGGGTGCTCAGCCAGTCACGACTAACCCCAATTGAAATTGAAAGTTGATATGCTTTTCGCATTTTATGTTTACGGCTTGCTTCATTGTTGGGTGTATAATATAGAACAGGTAATAGGGTAACGGTTGAATTTTGGACCCCTAGAGGACATTGGTTTGAATTTAATTCATAATCAAACAGATTCAGAGGGTATTTACACATAATGAGGAAAAAAAAAGAAAAAAAAAACACATAATGATGATGTTAGTATGTTCGTAAAAGCCTCCACTGTCCGTTAAAAATACCCACAAGGTCATTTCTGGCTGAACATTTGATGAAAATAACTGATTTTTGAAGCATCAGTTTTCACTGTTTTGGACACCCTAATATATTTTGGACCCTCTTCAGTATATATTTTGGACACCCGGTGTTTAAACTCATTTGAAACTATTTTGGAAGAATTTGCCGCTTGAATATGCTGGATCACATCCTAATTACTTGATTGACAAAGGCTGATTAGACGAACTTTGCGAATTTAATGCGCTAGAATGATAAACGTTTTTGTTTACATCTGCAAGTTCCCTCAGCACCGCAATCTCTTTTTGTAAACATGATGCGACACTCGCACGGATGATGAGCTAGGCAAAAAATAATTTCAAGGCAAATAAGGATATTTCCAGTGAGGAAATGATTGCTGCCCGTGCAGATCGATCTTATTTAGCGAATGATTATAAAAATTTTCGTCATCTCATCATTAAACCTGTGTAAGTTGTGGTAAAAGGACACAGGGGGTCCAAAATATATGGGGGTCCAAATTATATTGGTTACCCTAGTTTTTAGTTTGTTTTTCAACGAGTTTTTATGCTTCGCAGGATTGTATCAGTAAGAATCTAATTGGAAGAACTGGAATCGATAGAAAGGAATGCTTGGTGAACACGTTTTGCCAAAAAGTTTATTTTATCTTAGCTTAAGGTGAAGCTATGACGAAGCCACATCTCGAATTTTCAAGAGCACTAATCTAAAGAACCGGATGTCAGTACGGTTTGCGCTAGGTCGTTAGAACACCATTTGCGGGTAATCAACCGCTCAACTTTTCAGCGCAAGCCGCCATTCGGTTCTTCAGATTTCTTCTTTTGAAAATTCTAGGTGTGGCTTCATCATAACCTTAAGCTGACTGTACATGTCAATATTTCCTTCCCCTGAGTCGCCCAAACTCTTTTGGAGCTCGTTCTTCGACATCTACAGCCGACACAGTAGCTGCTTTCTATATGTATGAACTGAGTACCTATAACATCTTCTTCATCATCATGTTCTTTTTGTTCTTCTTACGTCCCAACAAGGAATGAAATCGCTTCAAGACATTATCATAGTTATTTGCTTAGTGTAGAATTAGCATAAGTTGAAATACCGTCGTTGGGGGTGACAATGGGTCAAAAAAGGATACTCAAAGATTGTTTGTTAAATAACAAATGCAATTGAAGTCAGAATAACTTTTTATTTGGTATGTATACTCTTCTATGTGGTTATGATAGTTTAGCAAGAAAGTATCACATCAAATGAATTGCTTACTAAACTACAAATGATTGAAAATTGACCCAATCTCACCCCTTAGAGGGGGTGAGAATGGGTCAAAGTATTCAAAATCGCCTATCCAAGATTATAAGTTAATTTTATTGATCATATCTAGTAAAGCTACTTAAAATACGATGTAATCATTACGAATTTAGACTTGGGTAATTTTAAAAGATGGGTTATCCACCTAAAAGGGCTAATACATCCGAAAAAATGGTTGAAATTTGATAAAATAACGTTTGCATGTTGTATCGCCATTTTTAGCCACCATAATCATCCTCATTTAAAGTTTCAACCTTCATGAGAGGAGAGGGATTGCAATGAGGGAGGGGCGCATTGAAAGATTGATTAAAAAAAATATTTTTAGTATACTGCATAAGACATGTTTAACCAAACCCTCCGTTATAAACTCTTATGTACATGATCTTTGGCCTCTATATCGCCAAAGCAAATCACTCCATCTCAAGATAGAGGGTCGATCAAATATTATGTTACATAAAATTTCACATTATTAGACCCTCTCCCGCAATAACATTTAAAAAGACTTTTGAATAAATTTTGTTTGAGTCCTAGCACAACGACAGACTTATTCTTCTTTCTTTAGTATTTTCTATGTATTTTATGAATGATCCTTATATGACACTATTTTCGAAAAAAAAGCGTGCTTTTATGAAGATACTGTAACATGGCACCACTCTAACGTCAAATGGGGACTGGAAAACTAGTTGAATTTTCAGTTAAGTTTATGTGCACTCGATAATTTGCTTGACCCAGTCTCACCTCCATTCTTAATATTTAGACATCGGGTCGACATTTAGGGTCGAAAATATTGAATTTTAAAATGAAAAGAGCAACGACAGCCCGTTATTTTCATTGCATCAACCAGGTAATACCTACAGCCAACCACTTATAAGAAAATTTATGGTTAGGTACTTGTGTTAAACATTCCGAAGGAGAAATTTTTTCAGAGTGATTTACTAGTAGTTTCAACATATAAGTTTAGCTACAAATTTAACAAAAAAACGATTATTGTCAAACATTTTAATCTGCATCATGACGTATAAAAACATCTCCTCTTTGAAATAATATAAAGTTTTCAATATAAATTAGCGATAGTTGATAAGCTATTTCAAATTTTATATTTCTCCGTTTTGACCCAATCTCACCCCCCAGACCAAGGGGGAGTCGCTGAGCACATCTTTACTTGCGCCAATTATTTTCAGTGTGCCACCGGGTATTGAATTGTGCCTCAGTGTGCCCCGAAGTGCCACTGCTTGGTGATTCAGATTTTGCTTGGCAACTACCAAGACAACCAACTGTTTGTTTTCATTTTGCAGGTCAAATGCACATGGTTGCCTAGTTTTTTCACCCAAACTCAAGTGTCAAAATTGTGCCTCAGAGTGCCTCGGTGTGCCACACAGCGTATAAGACGATGTGCTTGGCACCTCTTTGCACAATGTTCCAAGCGACTAGCCCCTTGCCCCAGACCCATTGTCACCCCCATCGACGGTACACAGTAATAAAAAATTAAAAAAAAAAGTTATTTGCTGTGAGCTTTTAACATTATTATAAACTATGGTCCCACTCGGAATCTTCAAGTATCAGTAGGTCGGCTCCAGAGGTACGTTCCAGATTAATTTGGTGTTATATTAGAAAAATAATCTAATTGTTATAATTTTCTTCCGTGTTGAGAATTTCAAGTTAAGTTAACCTTTTTCAAAGATCATTATATAAGTCATAATTGGTCAAAATTTCACCTCATTCGGTTCATTGAATCCGGAGATATAACAGCTCAAAGTTAGCTATCGGAAAATTATACCTTTTTCTAGAATCTTTATAACCTCGTGCAGAATTGCCCTGTCTTTTCCAAAATTTGGACCACACAACTAGTTGATCAACTCATAGTAAAAATTTGAGTGAGAATATTTGATGCATTTTTTTTTTAATAGTGAAAGTAGTTTTATTTGTCAATTCATTAGGAGCTACTTGAATGTTTTTTTTAAGTGAAAATTTTGCCTATCCCAATCATTTTGTCCATCCCCTGTATGTGTGACATAGTGCCGTGCTTGTGCTAATACATATGTACTATTTCGCATACCGTTGTGCATTCCTCTACTTTACCTCCTAGAATTAGAGGTGAAGGAGAGAGTCATGACACTCATATCCATGTCAGTATGATTGTCGCAAAACGAGGGTGGTCGGGTGACGTGAATACAGTGCTCAGTAGCGTACCCAGCTTTTTCTTCTTCTTACTCACTCTCCTAAACCAGGGTTCCTGATTTTCACTTTTCATCTTCTTCCACATTCGAAGACAGTCAGCAGCGAACGGTTGTCGCTTTGGTTCGTGTGTATGCTTGTCAGCGACGACGGCAAACTCCGGCGAACGGTGGGAAGCCACACTTGGAAGTTACTCATTCGTCCATATTCGCATCGCAAGCGAATGCGATTCGTGAGTGATGTGATTGATATTGTGCATACGAATTTTTGATGTTTTCGAATTATTTTCTTTGCTAATCTAGCATTTCAGCAACAATACAGTAAAAATGTATGCATTAAATGCAGAAATGCTCTTCTACTTATGATAATAGCCGCTTCGATCGCTCACCAGCATTCTTCACCATTCGCCATTCATTCATTCGCCTGCGATCCAAACTGCGACGAATGGCAACGAATATTCATGTCAAGCAGCTGGCTCATCGCTTCCCACTGGTGATGGGGTTGCATGTTTGATCACGACGATCCGTTTGCTGCATCTTTCTCGATTCGCTTCAGCAAAGAGGAGTGAATATGAATGGAGTGAGGTGAATATACCGATCCTTGTCCTAAACAACCCCGAGAAGGGGAAGAATGGAAGTCTCCTCTTTCATCCCGCTCTTTCTCACGTTTATCATGGAGAATGATTGGGAAAAAAGAAAAATCTGGATTCGCCAATGACCGTTCCCAAACTCGTAGTGAGATGACCAGCCCTGCGATATATCGCGACCATCACGAGATAATCATTGGAATCAATTTCAGGAATCAATAATCCTAACAATTGATTGAAATCCGAAGATTTTTTTGATATCCTCTGTTTAAAATCGACAAAATGGTCACGGTTGCGGGTCATTTGGGCGAACGCCGTTTGGCCTAACGCCATTTGGCTGAAAGGGTCATTTGGCCGAATGCCTTTTAGCCGAAAGTGAATTATGCGAATTTAGCGTTACGTATTATTTGAATGAACCCAAAGAGACATCACAGACAAACAGATGTAACACTGAAGAAATTAACATCTCATATTTCGCAAGCTCCTGACTACTAGTAGAGTTGGTGACTTCGGCAAAGTCGTTTGCTTATGCAAGGGCTTACAGACGATGGACCGTTTGATTTGATACTTCACCACGAGGCGGCGCAAGTGAGCATACAAATATTATATCCCATATATCTCAGGATCCTGATTTCTTAGAAAGATGGTATCTTACAAGTTGTTCGATAGGGTAAACATTCACAATTGATGAGCCTTTTGATTCGGAACTCTGCCATTAGGTGGCGCTAATGAGCATGTACAGTTTATATCTGTCGTACATCGGGATGATTATGATTATGACGTCGCACATCCCAGACATATTGGTGCTAGTTAGCATTTAAATTTAATATCTTAGAGGAATCTTGGAAGCCATTCCTGGAGGACTACCAGAGGAAATTCTTGCATTATGGGAGGAATTCCAGGAGGACTACCGGGTGGAATTCCGAGGGATTCTTCTGTGAATTTTTAGTTGAATCGCTGGTGGAGTTCCTAAAACAATCCCTGGAGGAATTCCTGAAAAAAAAATCCGGAGGATAAGTGGATCTCCTAGATAAAGCCCTGGAAAAATCTTGGCAAGAATCACTGAATGAATCCCGGTATTTATTTTCGAAAAAAAAAGCCCAGGAGGAGTTCCTTCAGAAACTCCGGAAGAAATTAATGAAGGTATGCGTATGAGAATCCCTGGAGCAATCATCGATGTATTAATTTAGTGACAATTTTGTAGAACCCCTGATGCAATTACTGGAACAGAGAATCCCTGGAATCCCAGAGAATACTGGAACAGAGAATCTCTGAGAAATACTCGGATCCCTAAAGGAATTTGTAGAAAAATACCTGAAGAAACTTTAGAAGGCATCAAGTGAGGTGTTTTCGAACAGGTTTTTTTTTTTAGATAAGCTGGCTCTCAATAATCTGTGCGATTTTGTCAAAGATGCCGACTTTGTATGTTTCTACTGGGCCAAAATTATCAGTAAAATATACCATACCATTGCTACCCGGTAGGAGTATTAATCACTAATAACTACATCAACGGGTAACGCTTAGTCAGACGATCATCTTTGGGGCTGTCCATAAACCACGTGGTCATTTTTTTGGGACTTCTCAACCCCCCCCCCTCCCCCCCCTCTCCCCGCGTGGTCATTTGTTCATACAAAATTTTTTATTTGTGCATACAAAATGGTCATTGGCCGAACCCCCCCCCCCCCCTTCATGACCACGTGGTTTATGGACAGCCCCTTTACAGAAAATACCAAAATTATATCTTTTCGTTAGACTGAGATATCGGCAAAATGAATTGATTGTTGTTTTCAAATCAGACATTATTGAAATTGAAAAATTACATTCATATAAGTAAATCTGCCGAAGTCATCAACTTACAATATTTTCTCTAGATTGAGATATCAAGTACCTAACAAATGTATATAACATTTTTTTTTAAATGTGGTTTGAAAGTCCTATCCATATGTAATCTTTGAAGCTATACTTTCGCCACCTGGTGAGTCAATTCTGAAGTAAATTATCCATCAAATAAGAAGTATTGGTATTGTTATATTGGATCAAAACATTCACTTCAAAAGAAGGTTAATTTTTTGAGGACGTGTGTCGGTCAGGGTGTCTAGGATGCTGAGCGAATATGTATCTATTAGCGCCAGCTTGCAGAAAAACATTAGCATAAGTTTTATTATCAAGGGTAGCATCCATTTATTACGTAACGCTAAAATCGAGATTGTTTGACCCCCCCCTTCGTATTTTTTTTGGTATGAAAAATAAAATTTTTGTATGGGCCGTAACGCTCAGCCGTACTCCCCCCTTCCTCTAGAGTGTTACGTAATTTGTGGACGGCGCCAAATAGATTTTGATGTATTAATCACTTTTTCCGAAGACACGAACATTCTATGCATTTGGAATATCAAGATATTCAAGCTTTCAATCCGTAATTTGAATACACACTAGCGCCATCTGCTGTGCTAATCTCGATTCAATTAATTTATCATAAAGTTGCCCTTGATCTGCAAAACAATTTTGTCGAAGACAGCATTATTCTAGGAAGTCAAGATCAACAGATACAATCATTTGTGCCGTGGGGTCCAATGGGTACAAAATCGCCCGGTTCAACTTTGACATCGAGAATAATCCATACAACGCCATGAAACTATGGGTATTTTTGCACAAACAATTCATCGCGGTGTAGTTTGAAGGTACTGTAAAAATGGGACCAATATGTCAATCCAAACTTGTTTGTGACAACTCCAAAGTGGCTCTGGGACCCCAGGTATCCATTTGAGGGTTAATAAAGACAAAAAATAATTATTTTTATAAAAGTGATAAAAAATATAAAAATGCAAGAACCCCTCTTACTTGACAATCTTATCACTCGGAGCAAGGCGATAACATCTCCGTGGATTAGGTACTCAACCAACTCGTCACAAGAGTTGTCGAAGATGAAACACCCGCAAACAACGTTTCTCCTTCAATAACATAATCTAATTTCATCATTCTTTGCCCCGATTGCCATTGTATTGGCGTGGTTGGCATCATTTGGCAGCGTGCAAAATCAGTTCATGACCAAACCTCCGCTATACTGTCCTATAGCTAAGGAGCTACACATGTAGCGTTCAGACCGTGTTCTGTTTCTGTATAACAGAACAGCACACTAACCCAAAACCTGCTCGTGTATGACATCTCACGACGCGGTGCGGCGCGGTACGGCAGTGCGCGCAACTCGACCTCACTGAATGGTGTATTTCATTCAACCTCCTGCCTGACGCGTCGGCTTGGTTGCAAATGTGTGCTCGTTGCATATGCACCACCGCCAATGATATGCACCTTCTGCATTAGGGTGGCTTGCGAACATGTTCCATGTTCTTCGATGCGTTTCTAATCTAATACAACATAAAGAAAGCTATATTAAGATTTACTATATGAACTATCACCAAAATTTAATACAGCCTTAAGCTCAAACTGCAACATGAATTTCTGGTATGTATCAGGATTTTTTTTTGTCTGTATTAACGAGATTTTTAACCCTAGGCTAGTTCATCTCGGGACCCACGTTTTACTTCCCTTCCGAAAGAAGAACTTAGTATGTCGGGAGTGGGATTCGATCCCAGGTCCTCGGCGTGATAGTCAAGTGTTCTAACCACCACACCAGGTCCGCTCCACATGTATCAGGATTATAGCATCATCAAGAAAGTACAAAAAGACCAAAAGAAAAACATGTTTTTGTAATATCGCAGCAGTAGTTGTATTACATATGGCTGCATAGTCATACCGGAAGGAAATTAGGGTCTGAGTGCCATAAGTAATCTTATGCTCCCAAATTCATCCTATTCGAAAATAAGCGTTTGCGGCACCGACTTATTCCGTTTTTTTTTTGGTTTCATGCGTGCTGGCTTCTAACAAAAAATACAAAAATAAGAAACAAAACAAACAGCGCTTCTATCTTGTTTTGGGAAAATGGGAGCCACATGCTTAATAAAGGAATCAATACCCTAATTACAAGCTAAATACATTGGAGACTTTCGGAGATGATGCGTTGTTATCTATGGGTGTTTTTTAAACACCAAATAATCCTTTAAGCCGCCTTGTTTGAGGCGCTATAAATCAGGCACAAACCAAATTCTACGAACCACCCTATGAACCTACATAGGTCACAAGTAGCAGGCATAGCGCTCTCAGTGGCGATCGGTGCAGTTGATTAAATAAACACATCCAACTTCGATGCGCTCTGCTCGTGGCGGGTCATTTGGAAGGAGGCATAAACGAAAACAAATTTGTGCCAATTTTCTGCCGCAACCCAACCAACACACTATTACACGGTGTTGGCAAAATTAAGGAAACCCACCACCAAAACAAGCCAACAAGTTTTAGTCACGCCGACCAACCTCGGTTTCGGTTTCACTTTTTCATTATATGTGAACCGAGCTGCGGTCACACATATCAATCGTTCCCCGATATACCTATGTACCTACGTTTCACTTGTTGTTATGTTGAAATTTGTTTAATATGATTGATTGGTTTCGTTGACCCACGCAGGCTTCCATCATCACTTTGGGTTATTTTTTCGGTCCCATAACTGGTTGGTTACCAACTGCCAAGCCAAAAACCAAAAGTCTCCAATCTGTCTGGGTCGGATTGGTTTGGTTCGTTTCAGTTTTTCGATGCCCATTCGAGGATAAATGGGACCGCCGGACGCATGATGCCTCACGCCACGCCGTACCATGCGATATTGTCGAGGCGAGGTGATCGGTTGAATTGAAGTGCTATTTTCAGAACGAACTCTCCAAGCGCGTCAGTCGTCGTCGTCGTCAACGTAAACTTACATATTGTGTCGTTTTGCGTCACCTCCTCCACCGACGAAAGTCGTTCTGTTTGTTTTTATTTCAGTGAGTTTTTTGCACTTTGGTCATATGTGTGCGATCTGCCCGAAAAAAGTAGGATCTTTCCCCCGTTTCGATAGAAAATTATTTTCTTTATGTACACTAAAACCGAAGCAAACTGAAAATCCTTATTGTTGTAAAAACGTAGATTCTAAATGAAATGGTGAACTCGTTTCATACTACTTATTTTATACAACATCTTTCTCTCTTTATGCTTATCAGTCTCTTTTTTTGTTTTTATTAATGTGTATTTTAACTTAAAGCTAATTCTGCACTTACTTATCAGTCTTGTCCGAACCTTGTGAATTGTGAGAAATTAGTATAAAGGGCCTAAAGTACACAGGGTCAAATATTTGACAATGATTGTACTAAAGATCAAACATCTGTTTGACACTAATGAAAATTCGATCGAGGTAAACAAGCTGTTTGAGCATTGGTTTGTTTTTGGACAAATATGTGACCCTGTGTACTGGGATCTTAATATAATTTGCAGTTCAATCACTGAGGTCGCTTTTGTATACACTCCAAAGGAAATGTCTAGTGGAATCTCTGGAGGAATTTCAGGTTGAATACCATGTCACAGACAAACAGACGTAATGCCTAGAACAATTTTCGTAAAGATCCATCGCCCATTTCACTGAAAGCTACAACTATGAATATTTTAAATGATCATTAAAAGCGTGGTCGATGAAAAATGTCAACGTCTGTTTGTCTGTGACCATCATTTTCTTGTGGAACTTAAGGTGAAGATATGACGGAACCAGGCCTCGATATTTCGAGGGCACAAATCCACTGGTGGTGACCAATCGATCAACTTTTCAGTTCAAACCATCATTTGGTTATTCAAATGTGTGTTCCCGAAAATTTGAGATGTGGCTTCGTTATATCTTGACTTTCAGCATAAAACGTTGTAATGCGATTGTTGGGAGAGTTTCTGGTGATCTCTCAAAAAAAAAATTACGATAAAACTATTGGCGAAATTGCAATAAATAATGGAAATTCTCCTGGAAAGTTTTTACGGAACGTTGAAGAAATTTTAGTGCAAATCCACAGGTCCTGATTGAGTTTTTTTCCTTCATTTCTAACAGAATTTCCTGTGAAATTTCAAGAAAATCTATGGCAGAAATCTAGAAAGAATTTTTATCCGGTTTTTATAGAAAATGTTTGCAAAACTATTTAAATTCTCTACAAATTTCTTCTGATTTTTTTTATCTGTATTAACGAGATTTTTAGCCCTAGGCTAGTTCATCTCGGGACCCACGCTTTACTTCCCTTCCGAAGGAAGAACTCACATTTTGCGAGTTTGTCGGAAGTGGGATTTGATCCCAGGTCCTCGGCGTGATAGTCAAGTGTTCTAACCATCACACCAGGTCCGCTCCACCTCTTCTGAAATTTTCTCGAGGGATTTGTGGATTTCGCCATACCTATTTGCATAACCGTACTTCCATAACCGTAGAAACTCAGCTATACTTTCTACAGTAAAGTTTTGTTTTACGCGGGGATACGTACCGCGTGGATTACAATCTAAACTGCGTTGATTAAAAAATCCATAAATAAAAACCAATAAACAAGGATCTTGAATAATGAGGATATCCTTGAATAACAAGAATCTTGAGGATGGAAGGATACGCAGACTCAAGGCGTTATTTTATATTACAATTATTTTAACTTAAAGCTAATTCTACACTTGGGTTCAAGGCGTTTCATGGGGTTCCAGGGGCTTCACACGATCTCAAGTGCTGGCCTACCGTTTTTGCTGAGAGACAGAGACGTATGAGTGAGAGCTTTCGTAACTGTGCGAGAGACAAATCGCAGCACAAGCTCTACAGAAAGAGTACTTAATGGCACTGTGCTTGTCACAGTGCATTTGTTTGGTACTTTCAATGTACAGAAACACACCTAATAAATTAATTAGAGAGTTTGTGTTTTCGGCAAAGTCATGGACTTACAAGTGATGAATCTTGATTTGAAATCTCACCAATCTACAAAGACATTACACAGGCGTTTTCAGTGGTTTAGGACGGTTTAGGTGCATAACATGGGGTCCGAGGGGATTTTAGGGGGATTTCTGAGGCAGTTGAAGAAGTTTAAGAGGATTTACAGCGGGTTTGCGAGTCCTTACAGAAACGTTACATAGGCGTTTTCGTGGGTTTTGGAGGGTTTCAGGTGCGTTATATGGGTTCCGAGGGAGCTTAGGGAGACTTCGGAGACACCAAGAAGCTTCAGAGGATTTTCGGCGGGTTACAGAGGCGTTGCTAAGGGGAACTCCGCCTAAAAGTCTCTGAAATGTCTTGAAATGCCTCCAAAATCACCCTAAAACCTCCTCGGATCCCATGTAACGCACCTGAGCACTTGAGATCGTGTGAAGCACTGACTTTTTTGCAGCGCCCTGTGCATGCCGACAATCCTCTACCGTCTCGGAAACCCGCCGAAAATCTTCTGACGCTTATTGCAATGCCTTAGAAATCTCCCTAAGACCTCGGACCTTGTAACGTACCTGAAATCCTCCAAAAACCCTTGAAAACGCCTATGTATTGCCTCTGTACCGTCTCGGAAACCCGCCGAAAATCCTCTAAAACTTCCTGAAATAAATCAAAAATAATTGTTGGTGCCGCTAATTTGCATAAATCAAAACCGCGTAAAAATACTTGACTGTATGCTTGCTAGAGTTCTTCTTGAGCATGTATTAAAAGTTCTTGTATTCGATATGAATAGGTCATAAGCAAGGTCATAAGTTTGCTGTGTAAAACCAAACCAACCACCAACCAACCAAAGTGTTTTAGGATAATATTATATTTTCTTATTTGTGCAGCTAAAAGATTATCCGAAGATAGATCGAAAACTTCCAATCACTCAATGTTGCCCAGAATGCAGAGAGGACTGACTTGCGATTCACGGCAGTAAGTGTCAAATAAAAAATGTATCATTGATCGTCGAAAATCCCTCCCAAAGTAAATTTCTTACTATGCCACTGGCTTAGCCATTTACGTGATAGTAAATATTGAAATTTCAGAAAATAATACTTTTGATGTATAACTTGAGAAAGTTTTAGTAGATTTCAAAGAATAATTTCCTATGTTTTTAACTAAAGGAGCTTTGGAGGTTTGCTTTAGTAAATTTGTTTTTAAACTATATGTTTCTATCTCTGATATCTCTGGAACAAATATCTCGCAATTTCCTCATTTTTATGACAAAATTCTAAATACAGATTTTGGTTAAACTCAGTTTTAGGAAAAAACCTAGGTAAAAATTATCTGAACATTTCTAGCAGAGGCTATCAAAAGTTTCCCGCGCAATCTTCTGTTGGAAAAAATGAAAGATATCCTAGAGATGTTTTCATTGTACTCTGCGTGTGAAATGAAATACAGTGAATACATTTTTATCGCAAATATTTCAGTTTCGAACGAGATAACTGCTTTAGAAATGCCAATGATAGACAACCATAAATGAATTTCTGAGTATTTGTAATCGGAAGCATTCCCAAGAACCTGGGACTGTCAAGTAGTCCTATCGATATTAATATTATACACCATGTATAAATCTGGCAAACCCATTACACATGACATGATATCACATGGTATATAATTAAATCATACCAAGCAAGTTGAATATTTACCAAAAACAAAGTGATTCATAGCAGCCTTGGATTTACGTTGACTTATAATGACAAATAATATTTTTTCTTGTGTAATGAGACCTTAAGGGGATGATGGCCCTCAATTTTCATTGTATCTTACACAAAAAATATAAATTTAAATTATTGCAAATTCAGTCAATTAGGTAGTGATATCTTTTGCGAATAAAACTAAGAAACAATTGCCTTAGACGAGTTATTATAAAGTTGATAGACGGGTTATAGTAGTTGATACTCGAAGATTAAAATGTTAGCGTGTGCTTGCTTACGGTATACTTCGTGGATTGAATACCAACGACATTTGCCTTTATTTTGTTTAGCTTGTTCAGACTGCTTTTGAGAAGATGCCGTATTTCGGGGTTTTTGACTCAGTGATACTTACTGGAGAGCAGTGCATGAAAAGTAAAGTATTTTTTCTCGAACGTAGCAAATTTTGTTCCTCTTTTACATGCGCTTTTCCATACAATGCGGTAGCTATATGCTTCTGAAGCAAGTGGGAGCAGGAGCAATAAAAATGATTACTGAGAATGAGGAACGATGGTTCAGGGTCATGAGGATTTCTGAATCTTTCACTTCGTCGGTGTATACGGCAGTGAATGTACCTACTTGGTTTTTATGTCATTATTACAGGGCAAATGACATGAACTCAAATCAAATTGATTATAATAGTCTCGTCCAACAAAATGATTGTGTTTACAAATTTTAAGCATCAAATAAATCCACTGAATCATTTTCGCATCTTCTCTTTCGCCGCAGCAAGTGAGAACGAATGATCTCCAGTCAGTTTGCTTCACGAGTTAACCGACCGTTGAGGAACATCGGTTGCAGTTAGCTAACCAACTGCTCCCTTTGCGTGTTTATTCGTAGTGGTGGCTGGCGCTGATAACTTTATCGTATTGTTCATATTAACTCAGATTCAAGCACTGCTGTGGAACTATCTGAAAAGCTGGCGTTGAACCCAGCTGTTGATTGACCAATTGAAATTTAATCTGTTGATTGCAGTGTTGGTAACGCTCACTAGAAAGAGTTATACTCACTTGCTACCTTCTCAGTTCAGAAGCATGCTATTAAAAGACAGTGTTTGAAGGACTTTTACATTTTAGTTGTGGCTAAAATTTTGCCGAATGAAGTTAGAGTCGTACACGTATATCAAAGTCGTGAGAGAGCTGTTAGCACGAAGTGAGTATAAATTATACTCACGCTATAGTGAGTAGAGTAGCCTTCACATCTCTTGCACGGCTTTGATATGCATGTGCGTTCTTTACTTATTTGGAAAACTTTTAGATAAAACTACAATGTAAAAGTCCTTCACACATTGTCTTTTGATGGCATGCTTCTGAACTGAGATAGTAACAAGCGTGTATAATTCTTGCTAGTGAGTATTTCCAACACTATCGACAATCCAAAAAGAAAAAATGCGTGAAAAGAGTAAACGCGTGGAAAAACGCAGCTAAAACTAAAGAAAAATAAAAAATAATATCTCAAAACTCACAATAGTATTCGGCTATGGATGGACAAATTGGGGATGGCTATAAAAACCTTGCACACCGTCGATTGGCATTGAAGCGAATTTCTACAGCACTTCGACCCGAGCATTCTTCGGATAGGAACTTCTTCTTTCTGGCAAAACATCCCAACTGAGATGGAGTTTGCTTCTCACCTATTCTATTAGCATTTCAGCTATCTTTGTATCAATTTTGAATTCATATGTTGTGGCAGGTACGATGATACCCCTATATACAGGGAAGTTACGTATACTACTTCGATTACGAAAAGTTATTGGACCAGCTAAGAATTGAATCCGTCACCCTCAGTAAGGTCTTGTTAAATACCGACGCGTTTACCACCTCGGCTATATGGGTCCTAAATGCGACTACTACACCTCACTATTCGACTGCTTAAATTATCGAATACTACTAATTACCCATTTGCGCTAGTCACATTTTAAACGCTTTCGTTTTCCCTATTACGCAGCGCCCCGTTTTTAATCAGCCTGGCTGGTTGGTCCGAGTCAGACCGAAGGAAAATTGCAAGAGCAAAACGAAGAAGTGAAAAACTGCACTCAAATTGCACTATGGTACCCACTGCCGGATGCCTGGTGCAGGTATATTATGCGACTGGCTATGGGTAACTTCACTGCGCAATCACGGCCACGGCGACGACGGCGTACGCCGTACACCGTACGCCGCCGTGGCGCATAGTAAAACATCAAGTGCTTAATGATAGGCTTTTTGTTACATACTATACCTTGCCAACTAGTATAAACTCGCAGTATCAGTCTCAGTGCAACTCAACTGTGCAAAGTGCACGTTTCTCACTAGTGGCAGACAGGACAGGAGGAGAAGGCTAGTTGACTTTATTGCACCAGGCAGCACCAGCTGTTGGGAGAAGCGTGGCTTCTTATGCATGCGCAGCGCACCATTAGACTGGTATATGGTGACTCATAATTGCGGTTTTCATGCGGGACGAACACAAATTTGTCCCAAATTGTTCAGATAATGACATAATCTGGTAGTCTGTGGCAAAACAGAAGCTACCAATGATCCAAAATCAAGATTGTTTCTTAATGATTCTTCAAAAGTGAGGCAATATTTACCCTCGAAAATCGGAATGCAAGGCTTAAAAATCCTTAAATTCGCGGTGTACGACTCTGTTTAAGTTGGGACAAACCATTGTCGCATTATTGAGTGGATTGTCATAACAAATTCAGATTGCGACATTGGAAGGTTTTAAGGTACTTCGTACGGCTCCGTTATGCCTGTTGGCGCATGAGCCTCAAATAAATGATTAAGTAAAAAAAGGTACTTCGTACTTTCAAATATAGTCATTTCTTTGAACCGGTCTAACAGTCCACTGATAGACAGAGCACTCGCGCTCACTGTAAATAGTTGCAAATGTACACCGAAAAACCGCGATGTTTTAAGCCGATAATAAGTGTGCCACTTTGCGCTGTGTCCCACCTTGTCATCTGGGGCGCTTTGTTCCACGTCGCGTAATTGCGATTCCTTCCATTTTCCTTCTGTCTACGCCGAATGATGAGGGTGGGGCTGTTCAAGTGCCGTTGTCCGCTTTCTTAAGTATACGACAAATTTGACGAATTGGCTCGGCGCGATATGTGTCGCAGAAATTGCACTGTTTGTCGCCATAACGGCTGCGACGAATGAAGGTGAACCACAGACAAACAAACAGACGACTTACTCTACACACTTTCCATCGTTAATTTGTTCAACTATTTTGTTCCAAGGGATTTTGTCTGTTTATCTGTGGTTGAACCACTTCCGGTATCTGGTTTTGGGTCAAGTCCAAAAAGATCGGGGGTGCTAACTGCAAGGTTATTTTATTCGATAAGCTAATTAGGCCAGTAAGATTAACACTTTTCTTTTTTATTCTCTTCTCCTTTTATTACAGGTAAGATGGACTAATTAAAACAGAGTTGTTTTGATGCTAGCGAAGATGATACGCCATACCCTATATGCCTATGCCAAGCCTTCCCGAGCCAGTCAGTGATGGTCAGCGTCAGAGGCAACAACCAAGTGCTATTGCGAAATCGTGGTTAGGTTGTTTTCTTGATGGGAGGCAGTTGTCAAGAGATGGTATAGCCTGAAGCTACAATAACAGGGGAGACTAGCAGAGAAAGTGAGTCTAGAGCTTGGTATAAGGTTTTTCTTTTTATTATGCTGCACGATGCTGAATCGTCAACTACCCATCAGTCAGTGTTTGCTGGCGTTGGTTTACGCGATAATGGTGATCTTATCGGAAATCATGGATGCTTAGCATGGGAGTTTTCGAGATGATGATGGTGGTGATAGGGTGTAATAGCAGTATCACTAGTTACGTTAGTTGCTTCACTGCGGTTGATGATGAACAAAATTTTTAAAGGGCACGAAATGCCTTTAGAAAATTTTTAGTTTATTAATTCTTTCGTTAAACTTGTTGTGGATTTGAATTAAGGAATTGAGTTTCGCTGACGTACATTCGGGGTCGTCTAAAACTGTCCTGATGTTCAACTTGACATCAATATTTGTATTCGCAATAAAGTTTACTATTCCAAGATCTAGTATAGGGTTACGACTAGAAACTTAATGGAAAGGGGGATTTTTACACTACGTAGACACTACGACCCATGAAAAAGGCCAAATCCATAGGCCGAAACGTCGGAAATGTTGATAAAAATCGTTCTTGATTCGAAGACTGAGAAAGCCATCCCCCATTTTATTCCAAGATCGTTTAGGGTTATCGCAGATCACCTTGCCCGAAATAGCGTGGAAATATGCAATTGCATTGAGGTTTCTCATTTCATGAGCCTGTTTCGGAGCACTACAAATGCTTAAATAACGATCACAACCTTTGGATTCTAATTCAACCGGAGGAAGTTCCTAGAGTAGGCCCTGAAGAAGTTCTTGATGGAATCCGGAAAGAAGTTCGTTGTGAACCCCGGAAGGATACCCTGGAATCCTAAAATGCATTATTGTAGAAATATCTGAAGTAACTCCTGCATGAATCTTAAATTGAACTCCTGGAGGATTCCTGAAGGAATCACGGAAGGAAGTCCAGAAGACATCCCGGAAGATATCCCGACCACATGCAATTCTTGATGAAATTTCAGATGAAAATCCTGAAGGAATTCCAGAAGGAACTATAAAAAGAATCCGTGAAGTAACTTATGAAGAAGTTCTTGGAGAAATCCCAGGAGGAATTCTTGGAGGAAAGATTTCCTGGGTAATACCCATGAAGGAAATGGAGAAATCTCAGAAGGAACTCCCAGTGGAATCACAGGAGGAACTCCTGGAGAAATCAATGGAGGAACTACTGGAAGGAATTCCTGTGTGAATCTCGGAATGAATATCTAAGTGAGCCCCGAAAGAATTCCTGAAGAAATCCTAGAAGGAACTTCTGGAGGAATCCCAGATGAAACTTCTTCCAGAAGAAATCCCGGTTGAAATTTCTGAAGGAGGGAAGGAAAAGAGAGGGATGAATCTAAGTTAAAAACCTTAGAGGAAACACTGAAGAAACTCTTAAAAAAAGCCATGCAATAACACCTGGAGGAACCTAAGAAGGAACTCATGGAGGGATTCGAGTTTAGAGATTATAAAAATTTAAAATAGGGAAAGAAGGATTTAGGGGAATTAAACTAAATTATTTGCTAATTTATACTAAAAACATTGATGGGACAAAATGTCCTGATCTGTAACGGAACCTTTGGGGACTTAATCGGTACACAACGACAAGAAGAGAACAACCGGAGGGCGACGACAACAGACAGGGGCGAACAACGAAAACAAGCAACGTACTACATCAAACTCTGAGATCAACACATTTCAAAAACTGATAAACCAGGTTCGTGTGTATTCCAAATAAAAACCTGCCAACACTTCTCTAATGGGTTTCTGTTGTTTTCCTCGGACCCGGAGAATTTCATGCAGCTCAGATCTGACCTGACGATACTCATCGCATTCCTATACGACTGTTCGATATCCTGGTAAGCCCACGCCGCAGACACAGAGATTGCTTTCCGATAGTCCAATATGGAAGTTATGTGCGTTTAACAAATAGTGGTTGGACATCAGCCGAAACCTGAGTCGAAACATTACACGAATGAAATCGCGGCCTAAATCCAACCCTTTGAACTATGGTTTCTTCGACACCTGTGGGATGATAGAGTGCAATCATCTGCCCATCTCTCCATTTGCGTTGCCAGCTAATGAAGGCCTCCTGACGGGACAATGCAAAAAAAATCGTCGAAGGCGATTTGACGCTCGTAAATATCGCCTTCGCTAGCCAGAGAGTCCACTTTTTCATTACCCGTAATCGAGCAATGTGAAGGGACCCAAGCTATGGTGATGGTGTATGGGCGTTTGGACAAAGCACTCAATACTTGGCGTATTCCATTCAGGAAGTACGCTATTAGCACTTAATGTGCTAATTCAGAATAGTTTTAGAACATGATTTGACCTTGCCAAGTCCAAAATTTTGTCCAAATTTGTAAACCATTACACGTATGTATTTCCATAAAAGTTGCAACATCCGCCAAAAAGCTGATAACGTTTTCACTAGTTCACACACGTGATTTTCCGTTTGACCTTCGTAATTCCATTCAAGTGATACGACTCGTCACCGTTTCGATGCTATTTTCAGTCCTGAATTACTTGTTAGGCCTATGCTCCGTCCGTGCGTATGCCATTTGACCTCGGGAAGAATGGTCATTGGCAGTGCGCGATCAGCAGCACTTCACATGATCCAAACAAGACAAACGAACTCGGCCGCACGGAGAAAGCTCTTCAATTGTGCACAATCTTCCATTACGTCGTCGTTGCCCGTCGCCACAATTGCCACACTTATCACCTTGCCGTTTGTTCTATCCGCTGCGCTGCATACCATAAAATGGGATGTTCTGAGCCACTTTGGCCTGCAAATCGCGATCGTTCACAAGCTGCTTTACAGCTCGCCCGCTCGGGCTGATAGGGGTTGAACATTCAAATTGCAGCACGGCAAGTGCACTCGTCAGGGAAGCAGCATATATGCAATCTCTTTTAATTGTGTTTATTTTGGTTTAAATCTCCGACGTAGATTGACAGGGTAGAAGTGCAGCCGCGCTAAGGCATATACCGTATATTGTACATATACATATGCCCTACCCTAGAGTGTGCAAAAATGTACTTTGTATTCGACGTGGCCAAAGGCTATCGCGGTATACGGTCGACATCGCGGGGGCCTGAAGTTCTCACCATACCGGTCAGCTGATAGAATCCGGATTCAGCTAGAATATGGAATGTGAATTGTGGAGTGACTACCAACGAGACACAGAGCGATGCGACGCGACTACAACGATCAACCATAGAGCGCGTGATCGAATCGATCGTGGCCATGATGTTCCCTTATCAGCACAACGCGAACGCCGTATCGATGATGCGTCAAAACAAAAGATACGCCACTGCAGATGATTTTGACGATCATCGTCGATTGCAAAAAAAGTCCATGTGACAATGCGCAGATTGGAGGAGGGGTGATGTGCGAAAGGCAAAGCTAAACGTTTGCAGGGGTTTCCATTGTGTAATCCATGGAGCTGAAGTTAGCAAATAATCAACATCCAAATGTGTAAAGGTTATGTTATGTTACCTATCTATCTGGAGGTTGACGAACTTCGGAAAAATATATCATAACAAACCTTGCGAAAACTCTAGCAAAATTTCAGGTTTAAAATGGAATTGTTAAGAAAAAATTGCATCGTGATTGCCTGAGTTTCTGAGACACTTGAAATGATTTCTGCAAATCCCAACGAACTTCAGAAACTGCTTGAAATGTTGTATTTAGCATTCATTTGAGGATTCAGTACTATGGAATCAGCAAATGCTTTCTGATTCAATCGACTGAATCTGGTGATTCAGGGCATCAGGGTGCAGCTTCCACCACGAATTTGAACTTCTTCCCTGAATCTGTTCTTTCATCGCAAATCTGGGTTTCCATCTCAAATCTGTGCATCTAATGCTTTCTGATTCAATCGGCTGATTGACATTCAGGAAAGGGTATAGCTTTCGTGTCGACTTACGAATCTGGGTTTTAATCATGAATCTGAGCTTCTATTATGAAACTGGGCTTTCATGGCGAATCTGAGCTCCCATCTCATCTGGGCTTCCATCACGCATCTGAGCTTTTATTACGAATCTGGACTTCCATCACGATAAACGTTTTAAAGCTTAGTCAAAATTATTCTAAAATTTTAGAAAGTTAAGTACAACAGTTATTTCTAAAATGTAGGTCCTCTAAGTGTTTTCCAGGAATTTATCCGCTACTCTAGTCTAGACTAGTACAGTCTTCATATATACACAGCCATTCATTGAAAGAATCCTGGAAAATTATAGAGTCGACTACTTCTCTCATGATTTTTAAATCAACTTAACCCGTTTCGGTCCTAGTTGGGAATTTAATTTCAAAAAATCACTGTGACTTCATTTTCCAACCGATTTTTACGAAATTTTGTACGAAGATCGCGCTACATCTCTAGTTGTATGGGAACATATTAAAATGGTATTTTGGTCCTTGGGGTCTGAGTTATTGAAGGGGTTATATGGGTCAAATCAGGTCAAAAATGGACCAACTTCCTATTAACCACTGATTACTTGTAAAAAACACATGCAATATGATTGCAAACATGTTCAATTATCTTTTTATTATTACAGACGCATAGTTTGAGTAAATTGGGATTGTCTGGTTTTGGTTCCGGATGTTCCGGGTCGCGTTTGGGGTGCGTTCGGAGGACACTTCTCAAACGTTCCCTACACATGACATTTTTTCTCGCATAATTCTAAAAACAGGCTTGTCATGATTCATTCTTCATAATTTTGTATACTAAGCATATTGAAGGAATATTCAAAGGTTTTTTTGACATATTGGCCGCCATCCCGGATGTTCCGGGAACCTGAGACCATCCGGGGAAGTGGCCATTTTCCAAACAGTTATGAAACATGGCTTGCGACATATCAATCTTCATGTTTTTGCCAAACAAGTATGTTAGAGTAGAATTCAGAGGTTTTGAGACATATTGGCCGCCATCCCGGATGTTCCGGGAACCTGGAACCACCCGGGAAGTGGCCATTTTCCAAATTGTTATGAAACATGGATTGCGACACATCAATCTTCATAACTTTGCAAAACAAGTGTGCTAGAGTAGAATTCAGAGGTTTTTGGACATATTGGCCACCATCCCGGATGTTCCGGGAACCTGGGACCACCCGGGGAAGTGGCCATTTTCCAAATTGTTATGAAACATGGCTTGCGACATATCAATCTTCATGATTTTGCAAACGAAGTATGTTAGAGGGCAATTTAGAGGTTTTTGGACATATTGGCCACAATTCCGTATGTTCCGGGAACCTGGAACCACCCGAGGAAGTGGCCATTTCTCAAATAGTTATGAAACATGGCTTGCGACATATCAATCTTCATGATTTTGCAAAACAAGTATGGCAGAGGAGAATTTAGAGGTTTTTGGACATATTGGCCACAATTCCGTATGTTCCGGGAACCTGGAACCACCCGGGGAAGTGGCCATTTTCCAAATTGTTATGAAACATGGCTTGCGACATATCAATCTTCATGATTTTGCAAAACAAGTATGTTAGAGGAGAATTTAGCGGTTTTTGGACATATTGGTCACAATTCCAGATGTTCCGGGAACCTGGAACCACCCGGGGAAGTGGCCATTTTCCAAACAGTTATGAAACATGGCTTGCGACATATCAATCTTCATGATTTTGCAAACGAAGTATGTTAGAGGAGAATTTAGAGGTTTTTGGACATATTGGTCACAATTCCGTATGTTCCG
>NW_026917260.1:0-25000 GCF_035046485.1 Aedes albopictus
CCAAATATTTCTTGTTGGACTTCTCCAGGTACTCCTCTTGATTTTCATCCAGGAACTCCTCCTAGGATTCCATAAGCGATTTCTGCTGCTTCTAATGTTTCAAGAATGCCTCCTAGGTCTCCTCAAGAAATTTTTACTGTGATACCTGCAGGAATCCCTCTAGAGATTTCTCCTGAAATTTTTGCCGGGATTCTTCTAGGCAGTTTTCCTAGGATACTTCCATGAATGCCCTTGATTCTTCCAGGGATTTTTCTAAATACTCATCCTGGAATTCATGGATTACTCTGGAAATTAAGCATGGTATTACACCTGGTACACCTCTTGGTCTTCTTCAAGGAATTCTAGCTGAAGGAATCCCAATAGAAATCTCTAGAGAAATCCCTAAACGAATTTCGAGAATAGTTGGAATTTCCAGAAAAATCCTAAAAGGTATTACTAGAGAAATCTTTAGTGAAATCTCATAGGAATGTACGGGAAAAACTTGTAATTAAGGCGGAACTGGAAGCATTTCCTCACTTTTTGGGGTTTGATTTTTTATTAAATAACGAAGCAATATTTTCAAAAACGGTTTTCGTGCACATGTAGAGTAGGGATCAAGGTATCTTCTGATTTTTTTTGTAGTGGAAATTATTTTTCGTTTTTGCAGAAACCATTTTTTAACAACATTTCACAAAAAAATGGTTTCTGCAAAAATGGAAAACATTTTCCACCTCAAAAAAAATCAGAAGATACCTTGATCCACACTTTACATGTGTACGAAAACCGATTTTGAAAATATTGCTTCGTTATTTAATAAAAAATCAAAAACCGAAAAAATGAGAAAATGCTTCCAGTTTTGCCTTAATTAGAAGGCATAGAATGTTGCTAATTGACTAAATGAGAGATGCATTTGTGGAATAAAATCGCGTTCTGTTGGGATTCGAGAACACACGGCGCCGTATTTGCTAAACCGCAGTATGGCCATATCTTTGAAGGTTCCTTAGGCATGGTTGTTTCTTTTTTTAATTTCTGCGGTAGTTTCATTGGAACCCAACAAACATTTTAGCTTTTTAGGAGAGAAACAAACCATTCTTAAGAAAACTTTTGTTTAAGAAACTGATATTCAGCTAGTTACGTTTCTTGAGAATGCAATCAACAATTTCTTTGATTTTTTCATATTTCAATGGCTATTCCTCCGTAATTATTTTAACAATTTCTTTTTCAGTTATTTTTAAAATTTCTCAGGCAATTTTATTGTGATTTCCTTTGTAATTCTTCATGATTTTATTGTATTTAAATTTATTGCTTCCGAAAATTGCTGAACAGGAAATTCAAAAATCCTCAAATGGACTTGCTTAAAGAAAATCCTATGAAATTCACGAAACATTTCCTGAAAAATTGCCTTAGAGCTTTCAAAGTAGTTGCCAAGAGAATTCATATAAGAGCTACCAGAGGAATTCCTGATGAAAATAGTAAGGCTTTTTAAATAAATTGACCGAATCCGAAATTTTTTTCGGAAATTCCACTAAGAGTTTATTTGGCTTTTTTTATTCCATTGGCAAATCATTTGAAATGTTTTCTCGGGAGTTCCTTCGCCAATTTTTTAGTAGTCTTTCAAGCGATGTTTTGTTAATGTCAACAATTCTATTGATGTTTGCTTTTTTAAAATTCTCCAATTACTCTTCTGGACTTCCATTATCTATGCTATTAGGTATGTATTCACCTTCTAGATTTCTTCAGTAATTATGTAAGGAATCCCTTCAGCAGATGATTTCGGAACACCTTCGGCATTTCCGGTGTTACTTTCATTGAACATTTATTTGGGAATTGGAAACTTCTATTATTACTTTAAGGACTTCTTCGGTAATTCCTTTAGAAATTAATTCGGCAATATTTTTAGAGTTTTCTTTCGGGAATTTCTTTGAAAAAAAATGGTGGCTCTTTAAAAAATCTGTTGCTACAATTACTTTTGGAATTCTTTCTAAACTTTTTTCAGAAATTCCTTAGATCATTTCGGAAAATTCTTTCAGAATTTCTTCGAAATTTTTGTGTGATTATTTGTGGAAATTTTTATACAATATATTTTGGCAATTTACTGTGAGATTGGATTCGGTCTCTCTCTCTCTCTTCTCTTCTTGGCGTAACGTCCTCACTGGGACAAAGCCTGCTTCTCAGCTTAGTGTTCTATGAGCACTTCCACAGTTTTTAACTGAGAGCTTCCTCTGCCAATGACCATTTTGCATGTGTATATCGTGTGGCAGGCACGAAGATACTCTATGCCCAAGGAAGTCAAGGAAATTTCCTTTACGAAAAGATCCTGGACCGACCGGGAATCGAACCCGTCACCCTCAGCATGGTCATGCTGAATACCCGTGCGTTTACCGCCTCGGCTATATGGGCCCCTTCTTAATATATGGTTTATGATTGGTCAAAATTTCAGCGTTTTTGGTTGACATATAAAAAAGTTACAAACATTTGAATGAAACATTATTTCGACCAAAAAATTGCTGTACGGACAATTGTTTGATACTCTGTAGTTTATGCGCAAGGAAGTCGTGGGAATTCCCGTTACGAAAAGCTCCTGGACCGACTGGAAATCGAATCTGTAACCCTCAGCAAAGTGGCACTATCTTATCATAAATATTTTAACCGGCTACACCCTAAAATGGTCAAAACCTAGTGCTTCGAGTCTGCCCTCCGGTTCACTTTTGTGAAAAGTTCGTTCCCAACACACTCTCTATCAAATGCTGAGCGAAGATAAGAATACGCAAAATGGCATCAAATCTGTAGAAATTCATCCAGGATACTGAGCATTACTAATAAATGTTCAATGCTGGTAAATTTCAGCCGATTTTCACTTATTAATAAACTTTGAGATGTTTGATAAACGTAGGAATTGATCCAGCAAAAACACTTTTTAGAAGTACCTAGTGATTTGTCATTTAATGTAAGCTAATTCAAAAGTGTGGGTAATTCTTATAAGCATATAAAGTGAACCAAATTTCTATGAAAATGAATAAGTAACTGTACAAAAAATAACTGAAGAAGCATAGTATCACTTCTCCAGAATAGAGCAGCGACAACGCTTAGTATGACCCCAACATCCACAGCACTAACCCCACCCAAGTGGGATGCTTGTTGAGATAGGTTAAAACGAAAGACGAAAAACGCGCTTTATCGACCGTGTTCGCTGGAAGTTGTTCGTCTGGGTTCTTTGTTCTCGTCACCGTGGCGTAAAAGAACAAGCCAAGCATAAGCAAACTCACCACCAGACATGACCAGGGCGGGTTCGAAGGGGGGCAAATGGCTTTTTCTCCTGTGGAACTCGGTCAACCCCACTAGCACCCGACAGCTGAAGCAGACACATAAAAATCAACTAAATAATCCTCCCTTTTACGCACCCGTCTGGACTGGGCGAACTGTGAACGGTGTTATGGCAGGATCAAAACTGCTGACAAAAGGATTTTGGTTCGCTACCTATAGAAGCTTTCATTGGGAAGGACCTGATCTTGGTCAATGCGGTATGCTCAATCAAGCCGGATCAGACGCCAATCAGCAGTTTTTTATGCTTCTAGATATGCTGATAATGCTAATAGGATTTTGTTCTGGAATCTCGAATTAAGTGTTTTTTTTTGTGAAACTGCATTATTGATCTGATTTGATTTTAAAAATGCTGAAGAATGAAATCAATTACCACAAAATATTGTTTAAGCATCCATAAAATTTAATTTGCCTCCATTTATTATAATGTTGTGTAGTAACTTCTGTTCTCCTTACAACTACAATACATTGTTCTCCTGCTGCACTGAACCATAAAAATTTAATTAATTTCTTGACTCCACTAAGAGCAACAAAACAACTGCATGTACCCACCATGTCGCACATTTTACAACTTAAAACAACAACGCTCTATAGCAGCGCGTAAAACGTGGAACTTTTAGCAGCCAACTTCGCTCGCTGGCAGATTTGAACTTGGCAAAAACTTATGTTGGTGGCAAGATTGCTGAAACGAACAATAAATTCCCAGATGAGTTTAATGCGTTACATTTTTCAGCGCGGAAATATTTTAAAAAGCAAAACTGTTCGTTCAAAGTTGGGAATAATCTGCGGGGATTAAACTTGCACTCATTGGTGAAACAACAATTCCATACATTTTACCAACTGTAGCGGCGCAATCTTATGCAATGACGTAAGTGGAACACAAGACTAAGAAAAACTAGTTTGATTTAAGAATTTATTAGAGAAAGGCATCAAAACCAAGACAACAACGGAAGCAGATCCGAATTTGAGAAGTGGACAGAGGGGAGAAATGACTAAAATGTATAGGTACAATACATAAAAAGTGATTTTCCATTGAATATTTGAACATTTCCTGTGAAAAAAAGGGATAAAGCAATATAAAACACCAAAAGTTTAAATGTCAAATCGAAAAGCATAGCATAAATATTAGAGTGGGTCAACGTTGTATGGAAAAACTTTAAATTTGATCGTATCAACCCGGAACAAAGCTTTTTCAATCTATATTAGCGTCCCAAACAACTGTGCAAAATTTGGGAGCGATTGGTTGCGTCCCCGTATTCCGCATTGCGATTGAAATTTGTATGGAATTTAGTATGGGAAAACGTGCTTTTTTGCATTTTTGTCATGAATTGAAATTTTTCGTCTAAAATGATCTAACTAATGACGATTAAATATAGCCTAGGATATGCCGAAAAACTTTGCCGTAGACCGCAAAGTGATCCTACGCTTGTGAAAAAAGTTATTCGTCTGGTAACTTAGGCCAAAAATTGAGATTTTATTATTGATGTTATTCCTTTACATGTTAAATGTTAAGCACCACCGAGCAATCTGTACGTTATAACTTTTTTCACAAGTGTCGGATCACTATGTGGTCTTCGGCAAAGTTTTTCGGCATATCCTAGGCTATATTTTAACGTCATTAGTTAGATCGTTTCAGACGAAAAATTTCAATTTATGACAAAAATGCAAAAAATCACGTTTTCCCATACTAAATTCCATACAAATTTCAATCGCAATGCGGAAAACGGGGAAGCAACCAATCGCTCCCAAATTTTGCACAGTTGCTTTGGACGCTAAAATGAATCGAAAAAGCTTTGTTCCAAAAAATCGACTTTGTTGACCCAGTCTAATAAATATGTACTTGCAAAAATCGAGGATGGAGTTGCCAAGATTTGCTACGCCAAACCTCCAGGTTTTCCTACGGTAATTTCTCTAGAAGTTCGAACTCCTTCAGGAGCTCCTTCACGAATTCATCCAGGATTTCTGTCCAGAATTCCTCCAGGTGTTCATTTGGGCATTCCTCCAGGAGTTCCACCCGTTACTTCCTTCGGGAATTCTCCCAGGAGTGATTTCGGGAATTCCTCCAGGAATTTCTTCAGGCATTCCTCAAAGAGTTTCAACGGGAGCTCCTACAGATGTTCCTTGGGAAATTCCTTCAGTAGTTTTTTCGAGAATTCCTCCAGGAGTTCTATTGGAAGTTTCACCAGATGTTTCTTCGGGTATTCCTCTGGGAGTTCCATCGGGAACTCCTACAGGTGTTGTATCCATAGTTCTTCCAGAAGTTCCATCGGGAAGTTCTGCAGATGTTCCTTTTGACATTCCTCCAAGAGTTCCTTCGAAAATTTCTCCAGAAGTTCCATCGGGAGTATCTCCAGGTGATTTAACGGGTATTCCTCTAGGAGTTCCATTGGAAGCTCCAGTGTTCCTTCGGGAATTCTCTCATGAATGTTTTCGACAATTTCTCCAAGAATTCCTTCTGATATTCATTCAAGAGTTATTTCAAGAATTCCTCCAGGATTTCCATCGGGCACTATTTCCTTCGAGAATTCCCCCAGGAATTCAATCGTGGATTCATCTAATTCCATCAGGAATTTATCTAGCAGTTCCACAGGAAACTCCTGCTAGTGCTCCATCGACAATTCCTTTAGAAGTTCTTACGATGATTTCTCTAGGTACTTACCTTACCGGTCAGACTAAGGCCTGAGTGTCCTCTGATGTACGTTGGAGTTGTCTCCACTCTACTCTGTCCATGGCTGTGCGCCTCCAGTTCCGCACTCTGCGAAGGGTCCGCAAATCGTTCTTCGCTTGATCGACCCACCTAGCTCGCTACGCATCACGTCTTCTTGTACCGGTCGGATGACTCGCGAGAACCATTTTAGTCGGGTTGCTATCCGACATCCTGATGACGTGACCCGCCTACCGTAGCCTACCGATTTTCGCGGTGTGGACGATGTTTGGTTCTCTCAGCAGGTGATGCAGTTCGTGATTCATGCGCCTTCTTCAAGCCTCGTCTTCCATCTGCACTCCGCCGTAGATGGTACGCAATATCTTCCATTCGAAAACTCCAAGGGCGCGTTGGTCCTCTACACGTAGGGTCCATGCTTCGTGCCCATAGAGGACTACCGGTCTAATCAGCGTTTTGTAGATAGTTAACTTCGTGTGACGGCGAACTTTGTTCGATCGTAGAGTTCTGCGGAGTCCAAAGTAAGTTCGATTTCCTGCCACAAGGCGCCTCTGAATATCTCTGCTGGTGTCGTTGATAGTGGTAACCAGTGAGCCCAAGTACACGAATTCTTCAACCGCCTCGATTTCAACACCGTCGATATAAATTCGGGGTGGCGGGCGCGGTGATTCCTCCCTGGAACCCTTTGTCATCATGTACTTTGTCTTCGACACATTAAAGACTAATCCGATTCGCCTGGCTTCACTCTTTAGTCAGATGTACGTTTCCGCTATCGTCTCAAATTTGCGAGCTATAGTATCAATATCATCAGCGAAACCAAGCAGCTGAACGGACTTCGTGAAAATCGCCCCACTCGTGTTTATCCTCGCTCTCCTTATTACACTTTCCAATGCAATGTTGAACAGCAAGCACGAAAGACCATCACCTTGTCGTAACCCTCTGCAAGATTCGAAGGGACTAGAGAGTGTCCCTGATACTCAAACTACGCACATCACTCGATCCATCGTCGCCTTGATTATTCGTATAAGTTTATCCGGGAATCCGTAGTTGTGCATAATCTGCTATACCTGTTCTCGATCGATTGTATCATACGCCGATTTGAAATCGATGAACAAGTAATGTGTGGGCACGTTGTCTTCGCGGCATTTCTGCAACACCTGACGGATGGCGAACATCTGATGGTCCGTTGTAGCGCGTTCACCCATGAATCCAGCCTGATATTGCCCCACGAACTCTCTTGCCATCGGTGATAGACGGTGGCATAAAATTTGAGAGACTACCTTGTAGGCAGCGCTCAGTAGTGTGATCGCGCGATATTGTGGATTTACCGGCTACTTGTATTCTACCGGTCGCTTCAGTATGGCCTCCAAAGTAGCCGTTTTATAAAAAGAGTAACTTAAAAATGATTTTAAACATTTTTATTGTATGCGCTATTCCTCGTTGCCACTAGCTACTCAGCGACATTCATTTTTTTACAATCAAGTTGATTTTTATATGAAAACGGCTACTTTGTAACGGTTACTTAAGTAACCGGTAGAATACAAGTAGCCGGTAAATCCACAATAGCTCCAGTAATCTAACTTGTCGGCGTTTTTGTATAAGTAGAATGCCATGTAAAATATTAAATATTAATATAAAAAAAATACACTCTGGATAATATGCAAATGATTTTATTACAGAAAAAATGAGCGCATTAAGACCTAAAATGAATTCCCCGAATGTTTTTCAGAGGAAACATGGAAGAATAGCCAGAAGGACTCCTCGAATCAATTCCGGGAGGAATCCAATAAGTAATTTTAGGAGGAAACCCTGAAAACATTCCAAGAGGATTCCCTGAAGGAATTCCCGAAGGATTTTTTCCAGGGGGAATCTCCGAAGAATTTTAGCAGGAATCCCTGAAAGAGGAATTCTGGAGAAAATCTTGTAGGAACCCCATGATTGAAAAATCCCTGAAGGAACTCATGTAGTACAGTAGACGTTCGATAACTGCAACATGCTCACGTTTCACACAGTGAACAAAATTCGATAACTGCAACGTCTGATAGGCGTCAACAACCCATCAATTGACCCCGAGCCTTCCAAATAAACGAATAAGTAAAAAAAAACTTCAATTAACGTTAAATGAACGAGAAACTCATTCGATTGTTCATTTGGGCTAACTTAGCGCACCGTTATGACGAATAGCGGTGCGATAACTGCAAATTTGTTGCACTCTTCGGACTTGCAGTTAAAAAGCATTGCAGTTAAACCGTTTGCATTGACCAAACGTCTACTGTAGTTCCTAAAGGAACTTCTGGAGAAATATTTGATGTAATTTCTGAAGGCATCCCTGAATTATCCTAGAAAAACCTCCGAAAAATCTCCAGCAGCGATTCCTGGAAGAACTTCCGGAAAAATCCCAAAAAGAACTTCTAGAGGAATCCTCGATGGAAGTCCTGGACTAATTCCTGAATTAATTTCTCTAGGAATACCTGAAGAAACTTCTGGGGATTTCCTGAATTCTACCGGAGGTATACTTGGATCCTCCTGTAAGCATCTCTGAAGGAAATTCTGGATCTGGAGAGATCCCTGAAGGAACTCCTAGAGCGATCTTTGAAGCCTCTGAAAATCTGAAAATCCTGGAAGAAACTTTGAAGGAAATTCAAATCTGGAACAATTCCTGGTGGATCTACTGAAGGAATCGTTGAGTCCTACTGATATAATCTCTAAAAAACTAATGCAGGAGTATCTGAGGGAACTTCTGTTGGAATAGCAGAGGGAACCTGGAGGCATCCCTGAATCCTCTTGGAACCACTAGGGAGATCCCTAAAGAATCTTCTGGAGAGATTCCTGAAGGAACTTCTGGAGCAATCATGGAAGTATTACTATACTGCAAGAATCCTCGAAGGGGCTCTCGGAATAATGCTTGGAGGAACTTCTGTAGGAATACCAGAAGGAACTTCAAGAGAAATCCCAAAAAGCACTCCTGAAAGAATCTCTGATAAATCTTCATGAGACAGACCGAAGAAACTCCAAGAGCAATCCCCGAACAAATTTCAGGAGAGATCCGTACCAGAGCCTTATTTACTTTCAAGAGATTTTGAGAACGATCATAAAAACAGGATGATTTTATTTTGGCTTTATGATGGTGTTTGGTGATGATAATCTACTCGACTTAAAAAGGCTGCTTGGATGAAGCAATTCCAGGAGTAATTCCAGAACTCCAGGGGAGAACTTTCTGAAAGAATTCCTAGAGGAATTCTTGAAGGAACTCCTGCAGAAATTGCCGGGGTAATCCCTGAAGGAATTCCAGAAGGGATTGTTACAAGTTTTATTTTCGTATTACGTGCTCTCTTTTAACTGGATAATACCGTCTCAAGATAAATTAACATTTATAGTACTCTGACGTAAAAGTTCATCATGAGATCTCATCAGTCTCTATTTGATGGCTTACATTCAGGTCATTTCGGGCAATGATTAACTAGAAAACATATGCAGACCCTTCCCTAACAGCGACATCGAAGTGTAGATGTCTCCTATTTAAACTCGATTCAGTGTGCCCCTTAGTAGTAGAAATTTCCAGACAAAACTCAAGCTATGAAAGCAACTATCGCTGCGAACAAAAAGGCAACCTACCAGAGAAACTACGATTACAGGATTAACTGATGGACAAACAACGGTTGTGATACCTTGTCATCCTGTCATCGGAAATTTAAGTTGTTTGTTGCTTTTGTCCAAGTGTGATGCCTTAGTTTATGACGCATTTGTAGTGCTCCATGATACGAAGTTCAATTATGTTATGCATTTGTAGTGCTTCACAATAGTTCGTAATAGGGTCATTGAAGGAATTCCAGGAGGGATCCCAGAAAGAACTACTGTACTCTTGATTGAACTCATGGAGAGATCCCTGAAGGAACTCCTGGAGCGATCCCGGAAGTAACACTAGGATAAATCCCTGATTGTATGTCTATAGGAATTGCAGAAGGAACTCCTGGAGAAATCTCTGAAGAAACTTTAGGACTAATTCCTGACGGAGCTCTTGTATAAATTCCTGAAGGAACTTCAGACGGAATCTCCCCAAGCAACCAAAAGTTCGGATTAAATGACTTGTTCGTGCTTAATCAGCTATTCGAAGGAATACGAATAGCATTCTATGCAGCCCACTTTTTAAGTAATTAACCGAACTTGAGTTCACAAAAAGTACACTTGTGCCGCTGTACGGAATGCTATTCAGCTCAAAAATAAGCTTCGATAAAATAAAATAAAAATGAAATTTGCCCTCAAAAGTGATTAATTATTAAAGAAATATTATTATTATTATTATTATTATTATTTATTTGTTCCCATCTGACTGTTGTCTACATGAAAATTTCTTAATCTAGATCAAATTAGAGTTCGTTACCCGCGTCTTAAACTGGTTGGAGGATTCGCCGAAATCATGGAGATCTTCAACTACCGAGAAATCTACGCTGAAGCAGGGAACCACCACGCAGCATTCTTGGAGCCACACGAATATTCAAAGCGGAAAGAAGTCTAGAGCAGTCTACTTCTCCGTTCAGTAGTTTTGCGATAAAAGTTGCCTGTTGAATTTTATGTCGACGTTCCAGCGTGTCTAATCCTAGCAACCTGCAGCGATCAGCATAGGCAGGCAAATTATGCGGGTCTCTCCAGGGCAAATTCCGTAACGCAAATCTAATGAACTTGCGCTGCACACCTTCGAGCCTCAAGCTCCAAGTTAGTTGGTGAGGGGTCCAAACAACTGCAGCACTTTCCAGGATAGGTCGTACAAGTAAGCAGTAGAGTGCTTTGAGACAATACGGTTCGGTGAAATCTCGGGAAATTTTCGAAATAAATCCCAATTGTCGGTTCGCTTTGGCAATCACATTCGAACGATGCAGATTGAATGTGAGTTTATGATCCAGAAGGACGCCCAGGTCACTGAAACTTTCCGTTCTTTTCAAAACAACGCCATTGACGGAGTAGTCATGTACAATAGGTCGAGCAGTATGGTGGAAGGACATGACCATGCATTTGGGAACACTCACAGTTAGACAGTTTCGATGGCACCAGTTTACAAATATATCCAGCAGCGATTGTAACCGAATGCAGTCTTCAGCAGTGCGCACGATAAAATATAGCTTCAAATCATCGGCATAGGCGAGTTTGCAACCAGGTCCAAGAAGTAGCAATACATCATTGAAAAACAGCAGAAACAGGAGTGGGCCTAAATTACTTCCTTGTGGAACACCAGATGAGTTTGTAAAGCTTGACGACGAGCAAGAATCAACTTTGACTTGGAGCGTTCTTCCAGTTAAATAGGAGTGAAACCACGATGATAATCGGTTCGTCGTGCCTAGCTTGGTCAGTTTCGCCAACAGGATGGTATGATCGATCGAATCAAACGCTGCTTTGAGATCGGTGTAAATGACATCTACTTGAGTTCCGTTTTCAAGCTGTTCAAAGCACGTCGTACAGAAGTCAAGCAAGTTAGTAGCTACAGAACGACCCGGCATATAACCATGCTGATCTGCAGAAACATAGCGCTTAGCCTGCTCCAAAACCACGTTGCTCACGATCATCTCGAATAGCTTGGATGCTGCAGAGAGGTTAGTGATTCCTCTGTAGTTCTTGACATCGCGCTTTTCTCCCTTCTTGTGAATCGGAACCATGAACGACTGCTTCCAAATCTTTGGGAAATTGGAATCCTCAAACGATTGATTGAAAATACGACAAAGTGGTTCAGCCAAAACTCCAGCACAGCGACAATACACGGCCGAAGGAATCCCATCCGGACCTGGTGAGGAGGTGCACTTCAGTCTTTTTGCCGCATTCGTGACCATAGTCGGCGTTATTTCGAAAATATCCAGGTCCAGAAGATTGACTGGCACGTCTGAAATGGCGGCATTCACGTCAGATGGAGTCGGCGATGCAGCAGCAAATACAGATGAGAAATGAGCAGCAAACAGTTCAGCTTTCTCAGCACACGTCGAGGAAACGCGGTCATTTAAGAAAACGCTAGCCGGAATGGTCGTACTTTTACGTTTGGAGTTGACAAAATTCCAAAAATTCTTAGGTTTGCGCCGTAAATTAGTTTGCACTCGCAAAACATAAGATTTGTACAGCGAGGAATTAAGAGTTCGGTATTCGTTGCAGGCTCGATGGAAGCTCACTCTTAAAAAAATAGGAATTTACACGTGACGTAAACCATCAATGTACGTAAACATTGTATGACTGAATGGCAAATTTGACTCAATTTTACATCCATCATGTAAGTTCGAGTTGGCTACACAAAATGTCAACAAACCTATCTGACCAGATAGGTAGAAACAGTTTTACATTTATCGTTTATCTCACAACTCGGTGATACAGCCGAGAGGTATAGTACGTGCCTCTCAATCAGCGGACCAGAGTTCGAATCCAGTTCATTATTTTTCTAACATAAGTTTTATCTTTCACTTCGGCTCTAGCGATTGCTAGCTCGACTTTATTTGTGATAGAAGATGTAAATTTGTGTCAAACAGGCCGCTCCTTTTATGTGCATCCAAGTGAACTTAAATTTACATGATTTTTTCTAAGAGTGTACGTTTGTTTTCGTAAGAACGGTTTCGTCGAGTCTACGTTGAAATGTGTTACGTCGTCGTTTTAATCTTCTCAACAGAGGAGTACTCCATGCAGGTGAAACTGTAGGACGACGAATTGGTACATTTGTGCACAACCAATTTACAATTAATGCGCAGAATGTTTCAGCCATATCGTTAGCACTTTGTCCGTCTAGGAGAACGTTCCAATTAGCTTCAGTCAGGAAGATCGTCAGAGCCTCGAAATCAATCTTGCTGAAATCTAACTCCACAGGATCCATGCCAACGGTTGCTACGTCATTGACTTCAGAGAGTAGTTACAAGGAAATTTCCAACGGTGGATGATGTTGGTCGATCGGCAGTAGTGGCACAATAGAACGCACAACTTCGGGGGACAAGTCCATGGAGATGAAAACCAAATCTAGAGTCCGATTTAAGTGGTTTCGCTCGGTGTTCATTTGATGGAGATTGCAGAAATCCATTGCGTCAACGAGCACAGAACTGGCCGCATTTAAAGTACCGCAATTAGAGGGGCGAATCTCACCGTCACATTTACTCCAGCATACGTCACGCTGGTTATAGTCGCCGCACACCAGAACATAATCATTAGCGGAGCTTAAGCTGCACAGTTCTTGAACTGATTAAATGTGCTTATTCATTACGTTGACATCCTTACTCTTATCTGGAGGGATGTAGATTGCACACAGTAGCAACCGCTAAAATAGGATACTCGCCTCTGGTGGAAACCCTGGGGTTTCCACCGTCCACATGAAATCGCTCAAAGGTATCGTAGCTCACGGTGTAAACCCTAAAGTCGCCACCGTCCACGGAAAAGGGCCTTAGATAGTTGCGAAGACCGCATCGTTGGGTTGGGCGGTGCTGCTCGTCATTGTCCGGTTTTTTGACTGATCGATGAATTCGCGGAAAAGGATTCCACTGGGCCAAGTGGAGGCATCAAGAGCGAGATCCTTTGCCGAAGGGTCGAGGCCAACTTTGAACGACACGAACGTCAAATTGGTCACATCAGCACCTCTAGCCACTAAACGCACGACGTCGGCAGGAGCAGTCAGTTTCAGGCAACGAGCTGCAATTTTTTGAACGTCGTCCACGGTCACTTGTGGGTGCAATCCTGAGAGATAGAGCCAGAACTTTGGTGGGGGTACCTCCGGTGTCAGACTCGGCACAGATAAATCGCTGAGATCAATTGAGTTCGTTCCACGATCGGCTGCCATTGTAATCGTTTGATTATCATTGCCACGACGACGTTTGACTCCAAGTCGTGGCCAGCCGCCAGCATCGTTAGAGCGAATTGGTGGCCGCGCAACAGTCGCATCTTTGGCAATGTAGCAGTCAACTTTCTCATTCAGGGTTTCCACTAGTTGAGTCAACTGTTGAACCTGAGTTTGCAAACCTGACGACGACGACGACGACGACGACGGAGAAGCATCGGAAGTACGCATATCGGCAATGTACGATTTCACACTTCTGCCATTCAGTTCATCTCGGCAATCCGAACAAACAAACATTGCCTTGCCTTGCGAGAAAAGGTCTCTGCTGGGGCGACTTAGGTTGAACCCACAACACTGGGCGCCGATGTGGAAATACACATCGCAAAATCCGCAGCGCAACGGCTCAATTTCATTCACCTCCAACTGGCAAGCACCGCATTGTTTTTTCTCCATACTTGTTGTGATACAACAGTCTGGTGTTGGACAATAAACTCGAGTTCGGCGGGGATACGGTAGAAAACGGTTGAAAAATTAAATCGATTTTGCGTCTTCTATAGTAGCGATGTCGAAATAATTCCACTTCACAGCGACGAAATGACACGTAATTAAAAAGTTCACAACGGTAAAATAGATAAAACAAACGATGATACAACAAATTAAAACGGTTTTTGTAGACCAGATCAAAATAGTGTCTAGCGTGTGTAAATACAATACAATACAATACAATATGTATTAGTATCTGTGGAATCCTAATTGGCTTTTTAAGCGATGATGAGATAATTCCATATTCTGAATCTGCATGCCAAACTGAGCCGAAATCCAAATTTTCATTAATTTTGGAGCCCGGGACCCTATTTAAAAATCAATTTGAAGTTTGTATGGGAGCGATTTGTCGGATCACCCCTCGTCGGATTTTGTACTGGGCGGAGCTGTCAAGCAGTTGCCCAGCTGTCAAAAGGTGATTTGAATAAATCTTTTTGAAATTGTTTTTAGGTATCAAAACAAAGTTCTAAAAATCTGAAAAAAATCATAGAGGCTTAGAAAAAGGTGCTCTTTCGTTTAAAAATATAAAATCATTGAATTTTTCTTAATTTAAAAACCCAATTGATCAATTTATTTAGTAACATTTTTATGTATTTTACTTACTATGAGACTTGAACTCGGGTTTTCCTCGTTGAAAGCCGGTGCCTTACCAATGCTCCATGCATGCGTTGTTGAGCATTGAGGGATTTTAGCCAAAGTGCTGATTTCATTTATTAGTGCTCAAACAGGTTCGCATGTGAACTTTTTCTGAACTTGAAGTTGTCTGCGTGAACCCGAATTAACCGCCAAAGTTCAAAAGAAGTTTACGTGGAACTTCTTGTGAACTTGCACAGTTTGACATTTTCAGTTTGTTTTGGTCGGCAAGTCGTAAAAGTGCAAAGCAATAAACTAGTGCCTAATTCGGTCGTTGGCACCAGTTTATCAGTTTTTAATGACCGTGATTGCGTTGATTATCATCGCGCGGACACTGGAAGTGAGAGAGATCGTCAAGAAGCAATTTTAAAATTTGATTCAACTCTGCTCTAAAGTTCAAAGTAAGTTCTTTCTGAACCTCTTTTCGACTTCAATGTCGTTTTGAAGAGAAATCAAAAGCATGTTCATGTACTTCCAAGTTCATAAACAATACATGTGTAACTTTTTTGAGAATCAAGTTCGACGAAGCCAGAATTGAACTAAATTCGAACTTCTGAGCCCGCTCTTCAAGTGAAATCCGAACTTTTGGTTGCTTGGGTCTGCAGGAGCTCCTCGACAAATCTCTGAAGGACCTCCTGTGGGAACACCTGAAGGATCTTCTAGAACCTAGAATCTAAATGAATTACTGATGGATCCCCTGAATGCGTTCCCGAGTCCTCCTGAAGAATATCTGAAGGAACTCCTGGAGAAATCCCAAAAAAAAATTGTCGGAATATTCCAGAGATCTTCTGAAAAAAAAAAATCCATGATGAAGCTCCTAGAGGTATGCCTCAATCTTTCTGGATAAATTACTGCAGGAACTACTGGAGATATTTCTGAAAGAACTTCTGAAGAGATCTTTTAAAGAACTTCTGGAGAAAGGAATACTTGAAGGAATCCTGCAGGAATCTCTGCAAACAAGCTCGGACTAATCTTTGGAAAATCTCCTGTGGGAATCCCTGAGAAATTGTTTGGTGAAATCCCTGACGGATCTCCTTGAGGCATCACTAAAACCTTCTGAAAGAATCTCTGTAGAAGAAACTTCTGGAGAGATGTGAATAATGAATGAAATCTAATGAACTTTGAAACAGTCGTTAGTGGATCAAGTAGTACTGTGAAAAGTTGATAAAAACAAAAACACACTATCATAACAAAAAAGTCTAGATCATGACCAACCGACAACTACAAAAACAAACAATTTAGGACGAAAACGATTAACCAATTTTTCCTTTGAAAAAGACCACATATCATGGCCGAAACGTTGGGCAGAATAGAATAAAATCGTTTATTTTTTTAAGACTGAGAGTGCCAACTTCCTTCGATAGTTGCTAGAGTTTCTTATTTGAATAGACACACTGGAACTCCATTTAAATTTCTTCAGAAGTTCCCAATAAAAGTTTTCTGCATAGTTTACATGGAACGATAGAAAGGGAGCAAAATAGACCAAAGTTCCAATGACCCAAGTTGTATGAAGGTACTGTTTTGGAGTTTAATATCGTAAAGGCATAACTTTAGTGAATTTATTATTTTTATCAGAATAATTCATGAGAATAACTTTGATTCCAAGGAAATAATCAATTCACTTTAATTGCGTAAGATTATTGGTAGGGGCATTGTGGGTAAAATGAACAGGGGGGGGGGGGGGGGGGTAAAATGAACAGGGTGTTTTTTTTACAGCAATTAGCGTATTTCTGCATGTTTTAACGATTGAATTCTGTGTGATAACATGAAACATTATACTTCAGCTGATCTTGAACTTAAAAATTGAATAAACCACTTGATTATGACAAAAATATAAAAAACCACACAAAAAATATGCTCTCAGCGTTGGGAAATTTTGAATCGATGTACGCAACATCGAAGTTTTAGTTCCAATTAATCGATTTTTTGAATCGATGTTGAAGCCCCACGAAATCGACTGAATCGATTTTTTACATTCGATTTTTCTTTCGATTCGAAAATATGATTTATTTTTTTAGAATGACTCCGAATTGTTTCCAAATATTTTTTTTTGGAATCCGTCTCAGAATTCTAGATGAATGTTTCTTAATAATGTGGAAGATCCCCTCTTAGGATCCCTCTCAGGGTTATGGGGCAATCTCTGGGGATTCTTATGGGATGTCTTTCAATACTGCAGGAGAATTTCTCTCACGACTCTAGGAGAATCACTCTCAGGATTCTTGAAAAATCTGGCAGGGAGTTTGGGGATATCCGTCTAAGCATTCTGGGAGAATCCCGAGGAAAAATTTCTCTCAGAATTCTGAGGGAATCCATAACAGGATTCCGGGAGAATCCATCTCGGGAATCTGAAGAAATCCCTCAGTGTTCTAGAAGAACTCCTCTAAAAATTCTGAGAGAATCCATGTCAGAAAACTGGAGTAATCTCTCCCAGAGGGAAATCCTTAATAGAAAACAGGGAGAATTCCTATTGAAAAAGTTTTTCTCTCTTTTCTGGAATAAGGGCTCTCAGGATGCTGGTGTGACAATTTTCAGCATTTTGGAGGAATCTCTCACAGAATTTTAGAGTAAACCTCAGAATTATGGAAGAGTCCCTTTAAAAATTCTGGAGGATTTTTTCGCAACGGTATTATATGGGAATACCAATCAGAATTCGAGGGAATCTCTGGATTCTAAGGGGATTCATTCCAGGATTTTGGGGTATTGCCTACCAGGGTTCCATACCAAGGTTGAAATCCCTTTTAGGATTCTAAGAAACTTCTAGATGATCTGGTCTGATTCCTCTAAGGATTCTGGAAGACCCTCACTTCGGATCCCGCTCAGAACTCTGAGGAAATCTCAGCAATCTCAGGAACTCCTCTCACCCTTTTTAGAGAATCATACTCAGCATTCTCAGAATTGTGGCGAAATTTCTCTCAAAATTCTGAGGGAATATTTCTTAGGATTCTGGGGAAACCCCACACAGCATCACTAGAATCCTTCTCAGAATTCTGCGTGAGATTCTTATAAGATTCTAGGGGAATATCACTAAGTATTCTGAAAATTCGGCTTTCTGGAGTAGTCCCAATCAGGATTCTGAGGAAATTTCTCTCAAGATTCTGGGGAACTTGTCTCATGATTCTGGAGAAATCCTTGGGATTCTATATTTTTCAAGATTCTTGGGCAATTTCTATCAGAGTTATTAATTATTGGAGAATCTCTCACGAGATTCAGGGCAGAATTCTCTAGAGAAATTTGGATTTTAGAGAATTCTTCGCATAGGTTTTGTGATTCCTCTTAGGGTTCGGAAGAAATCCTTCTCAGCATTCTTTGAGAATCCCAGTAGAATTCTGTTTTCTGTGTTCTGGAACAGTTGCTCGTAGGAATCTCTTTCAGGGTTCTGGGAGAATCCCTCTTAGTAATCAGGGAAAATCCCTGACAAGGTTATGGGAAGATTTTCTTGAGATTCTGTTGTAATAGTTTAAAGTATGGTAAGTGGGGGCAGGATGGGTCACCTAAGAAATAGATCCCTATAACTTTCTGAATATAAATCGCATTTCTCTGTATTCTACCACGACTCTCAGATACACTAGTCAGCTATAATATAAGATTATAAAAAGGTAATAAAGTTTGAAACCTGCTTCTTGACAAATAATTTTTAAAACATGACCCATCTTGCCCCAACTCATTTTAACGGGGGCAAGATGGGTCAGCTATTAGAAAACTCGATTTTCCTCTAACAAAAAATACTATATCTTCTAGTTTTTCTCTATACATCTAAGCTTCATAGACGTACAGATTACATGAAGAAAGTGTTGAAACATATCGGTAGATTATTCTCAGAACTAGAAGATTTTTGTTCTGGTAGCCATAAACGGACTTCGAAAACCTATATTTTTTGAAGAAAAATTTAAAAAATATGTTCTCAAATTTTCAGTGCTCTCATCGCTTCGATAATGTAGGTCACAGAATAGCCTTTTCATGAAAAATAAAACATTTTCAAAAACTATGCTAACATACCGAAAAATTAGGGTGACCCATCTTGCCCCGTCTACACAATACACGTAGTTATATGGAATGTATAGCATAAGGAGTATAACGAAAAAATATTTTATTTTTTTCTGTGTGAGGAACGTATAGAATTTTCAAAACAATATACCACTTTTTTGTGTATCCCCATCGTTCATCTGGAAAAATTATTGAAAGATTCAAAACATATATTGTGTGATTGAAAACGGTACTGGCCCATCTTTCCCCCTGACCCATCTTGCCCCCACATACCATATTCTAAATTCTAAATTCCAAAGGAATCACTCTCACAGTTCTGCGACAATCCCTTTCAGAAGTTTAGGGGAGCACTTTCAAAGATTCTAGAGGAATGTGTTTCAGGAATCTCTGGTAATTTTCTGTTTTATGTGAGAATACCTCTCAGAATTCCAGAGAATCCAGAGGATGCTGGGGAAGTCCATTCTAGAAGTTATCGTAATCCCTTCCAGGGATAATCCTTATTAGATTTTCGGGAAAGCCTCTCTTGGGTTTCTAGATATATTTCTCTGAAATTACCCCTCTTGTGATCCCTCTCAAGATGCTGGGGAACCACTCGTAGAATTCTGAGGAATACCTTTCAGGATTCAGGCAGAATTATTCTCAGCATTCTAATGGATTCCACCCAGGATATTTTGGGAATTCTGGGAGAATACTTAAAAGGATTCTGGAGGAATTCTTCTATAGATTATGGGGTACTATCTCTCTGTATTCTATGAGAGTATATCTGAGGTTTCTTTGGCAATGCCGCCCAATACTTTGAGGGAACCTTTCTCAGTATTCTGGAGTAATCCTTCTTAGGGATTTAAGCTACCCTTTTCAGGATTCAGAGTCCTTTATTTTGAGTTTCTTGGGGAATTATCCTAGGAATCTGAACATCTTTTTCGTGAGAATCTCTCTCAGTATTTTAGATGAATTTATCTCAAGAATGTGGAAGAACCGCTCTTGGAATTCCTCGCAGGATTCTGGGAGAATTCATCTTAGGATTCTGGGATAATCCTATTCAGGGTTCTGGGATAATCCCTCTTAGGATTCTTGAAAATTCCAAGGGAAAGCTTATCTTAGGATTCTGAGCAGAGATGCCAGATGATTTTTTGAAAAATCTGTATCACTATTTAAAAAAATTGTATCCCATACAAAGTTTGGGTGAAAAATATGTATCCTATAAAAAAATAAAATAGCTTCTCTCGTTCAAAAATCTGTATTTCATATGAAACGAAATCTGTGCGGATGCTTGAAGCACATTAAAGAAGATATGACGAAGCCACAAGAGCACACATCTGAAGAACCGAATGTCAGTTTGCGCTGACAAGTCGATCGATTGGTCACCACCAGCGGGTAGCCAATCCATAAACTTTTCAGCACAAACCGACTTTTGGTTCTTCAGATATGTGCTCTTGAAAATTTGAGGTGTGGCTTCGTCATATCTTCACCTTAAAATCCGTATAATACAGATACACCTGTCTTTATGGCATCCCTGGTTCTGAGACAATCTATCACAGGATTCTGGGAGAATTCCTCTTGAGACTCTGCGACAATCCGTCTCATAGAAATGGAGTAATCTCTCTAGGAAAATCCTTTATAAAATTCAGAGAGATTTCCTACCAAGATACCGGAAGAGTCTTGCTCTCTTTTCTAGATGCTCTAGAATGTCACTCAGGGTTTTAGTGTATTTTCAGCATTCCAAAGAAATCCCTCTTATAATTCTAGAGGAACTCCTTTCAGAATTCTTAAGGAGTTTCTTAAAAGATTCTGCGGGAATTTATCCCAGTACTATATGGGAATACTTCTCAGAGTTCTGGGGAATCTCAGGATCTCAGGATTTTTCTTTCGATTCAAAATTATTAATTTCCTTTTTTTTTCAGAATGCACTTTCTCATCGTTATATCCATTTTCGCATCAGATTCACGAAGTGTTTGATGTGCAACCTCAAATTTTGATATTGAATTTATTTAGGCAAATAAAACATACCATGAACTTGAACTACATGCAAACGAATCATATTTTAGTTTTGTAATATTTTATAATATCGAATCGATGTGAAAACATCGATTCAAAGCATTCGATTAAATCGGTGAATCGATTCTGCTGATCCGATTCGAATCGATTCACAAAAATCGATGTCTCAGCCAGATTTGCCCAATGCTTATGCTCTGATGTAAAATTGAGCTTACCTGAGTTAAGGTAAATTCGTATATTTTTCGCAAATTATGACATGTGTGATCCCATATTGCAGTAATGTACTTTCAAAAGATAAAATTCAGTTGAAAAAAAAAAGGTTACGCTTTCAATACAATTTTTAGAACAACTTTAAAACCAGAACGACTTGGGGTAAAATGAACAGCTGGTTCAAACTTTTCTCATTTTTTATAGAATTATGTGCAAACTCGGTATAATGAAATCTGTAGCACATACATATTTTGTCAAAAAAGTATTTTGCGCTCATAAAATAAGATTTTTATCCGAAAAATCGTTTGTTTTAGTACATTTTTTTTACAAATAACTATTCCAGCACATTCCAAATTATATATCAAAAGTTTTAAAAGTGTAGCATGTAATGTTTGTTTTAAATTTGTTGGCCCAGGTACACTTGAATATATCGAAACATTTAAACTTGTTTTTGAAGACACGTTCATTTAACCCCCATCGAATGTTCATTTTACCCACACTATTTTTCATGACTCTGTTTTCTCGCATGTTTTGTAATAGAAAATAATGTAAAAAAACTGTATTTTTATTAATGTATTAATATTAATAAATTTTTTATTTTTTATTAATATTTTCTTCCAGGACTCTTTGAATATATTGCCATCTACGATATTACGGGGTAAAAAATAAAGATTTTGTCATATTTCTATTGGAAACGACTACAAACGCTTAGGGTGTTCATATTACCCCCAATTCCCCTACCGTAAACCGGGGTCAAACTGATCAGCGGGGTGAAATTTATCAATCGGGGACTAGATTGATACTCCATTCTAGCAACTTCTATATGTCGTTATGATCATAAAGTTGATACCTCATTCAGTTCATGGATGCCTAGAGATAAGTAGGGACTTTTGAGTTTTTAGGAAAAGTTAATCTTGCATTACTTTTTTAAGATTATTCAATGTGTCCCTTATTTAGATGATACCGTTTATGGTGATGTAACGTAGTTATTCTAGAATCAGTTATTTTACTGTTAGATTCTGTTTAGAAAGTAATCAAAGGTGGCTGAATTCGGTTATTTCGTAGAAAATTGCCTACATTCAGGCGTTTAAGTGTTAATTTCGAAAGCTTTTTAACAGCCGAATACACAATTTGTAAGACTTTTGACGCGCTATTCGTGTTCAGAAGGTCAAAATTAAGTGGAAATGACAATTTAAAATTTTATCTGATGTTTATTTGTATGCTGATCAATTTCACCCTAAAGTGGTATTCTCATTTTTTTTTTGAGTTTGAAGTTATTTAACTTTCTGTTTTGTGTTACGTAGTTTTAAAGAGGTCCATCCACAACTGATTTTCAGAAATTCTTTTAACAATATTTCAATTCGTACTCAAGTTATCAGCAAAAGTTGTTTTAAAGGGATCAATTTGACCCCGGTTTGCGGTAATACAAAATTACGCAGAGCGCAACTAAAAATGTAAAGTTTATGGGGTTGCCCTTAAAAAAATAGTAACAAACATTTATGAATGCGTGTACAACACCAGCAGACATACGAACGATGCACAAAATTGCATCGTTTTATCTAGAAGAGAAAAACGTGTTATCCTCTCGCGAGAGCAAAGAGAACACGTGCGAATTCGCGCGCTTCGTCATAGTCAGTGTGTGCATCGGTATTCGTGGCGGCGTCTAGCCAAATGCCACATGCATAACAATCAAAACAAACGGCTGTCTGTATTGGTTCCGAGCGTGACGACGACGAGTCATCATGCGAGAGAAGAACGAATTCTCACGCGTCATCTCGCGACACAACAAGGCAGCGAAGGGAGAACTGCGAAAAGTTTTTGTTCTCGTAAATTTAGGTGGAGTCGTCTGGACGCAATTTTATTACCAATCCTGCAAGCGTTCGAATCGGTAGTGTTTCCTTGTGCGGGCTGGACAATATTGGCAATTGGGGTCCCCAAAGAGTGGATCCAAAGCCAAACCCGAAGGTAATAGAATCCTATGAAATAGGGCTGTGCGTTGGCCTTAATTACGAGCGTTCTCCTCGGAGTGATACGTGAAAGTGAAAAGGGCTTGAAATTTGCAGAAGTGTCGGAAGAAGCTTACGAGTGACCTGAATTTTGAAGGCAAGCTAAGTGCAGGTGGTGAAGTGTTGTGAGTCGAAAAAAGCGAGATCGAAAGTGCATTCGTTTAGAATAGTGCGAAAGAAATAGTGTTTTGATCAGTGAAGTGAACAGAAGCGGAAGTTCTAATCAGCACGGAAATGGAGGAAGACAACAAAAAGCCCTACAAGGTAGGTCAACAATTCTAATATCTTTGCATCTTAGCTCCGGTGACCTGCTTTCGTGATAGAGGAAGCAGATCCAGGATAGTAGAATAAGCTAAACACTGCCTCGGCAGTTTCTGTCAATGTGTGTTTGCAGTGTGGAGTGGGTACGTGACTGCGAGAGTGCAAATTTTGAGAGGAATGTGGTCATTCCTTCGTCGTCGGAGATGGCCGCTATGACTCTGTCGTAGCTGTGGCGGTATTGTGAGCTTGTTTGCCAATGCTTATTTATGTATTATACTTTTGGTCGAAATACAAAGTGACCGAACGTGCGAAAATTGATTTTTAACCTACTTAGAAATGTCGCAACTCAATTTGGATTAGTGCATATTGTTGCTCTTAATTAGCTTAATGATGCGCAACAAAAAAAAATAGATTCAAATTTACTTCGCAACTGCAACTTCGCATGTGCTTCTAGCGACGACTTCGATTTGGTGGTGCGACGATAATATTAACGGAAATGGTTGCTTTCGACTGTGGGAACTTTAGCTGGGAAACGTGATATTCTCGGCCTTTGCAGTCTTAAAGAGCAGCGAGAAACGATATTCTCTCTACATCCGACGGTTTCGGTAATATATTTTACCTTTTTCAAGGATTCTAAAATTTTGAAAAATTAATTTGCAGTTCATGATTTCTGACTCACCCTATTGCTTACAGAGGTTACGTTCTCTTGTACATGTATAGTAATGCTCTACATCGGATAGTCTAGGTACATGGGTTTCGAGATGGCGCCCGTTGCGGCTGTGGACATTATAACATCTTAAATATAGTTTTGTCTGGTTTTAGTTATTTCCTACTTACTGCATGTGTCGCGAAATTTTTGCGAGCTACTGTATCGTGGGAGGCTTTTTGCTATAAAAATCTAGCTTTTTGGCTCGCGTTCTATGCTATAATCGCACTGTTTTATCGCCTACGCTTTTGACCTAAACAGTTTGTGGCTGTTTTCGCTAACTTTTGTTTGAGTATGTGTTAGTGTTGGATCATCTGGAATTTTGTGTTGTGGTGTGTGTGTGTTCTTGTGTATCATGCCTATTTCGTATTTTGTTTATATTTCCTATTTCGTAAATTATTCCAGCGTAAATCGCATGTAGGCCTTCAGTGTCTGTTCTTTTGTTTACACAATTTTTGTTACTTGCTATGTGGCCCATCTCGAGAAACTGTAGTGTGTGTGCGTTTACATTTTTGTCTAATATCTTCACTTTTTTCAGATCAAATCGATGTTGTTTGTTGATGCTGTGGTTCATCAGTGCAGTTTTCTCCCCTAGAGCAACAATTTGTGGGTCGTTTGCATCGCTTCCTTGTTCCAGCAGTTTTTCCAGAGTGTTGTAATGTGTTTGGTGTCCGTATATTCTAGTTTTTAGGCGGTTGGTTGTCATACCAACGTACGTAGCTTCACAGTTGCTGCATGGAATGATGTAGACGACATTACTCTGTTGCTCTGGTGGGACTGGATCTTTCACCATGGTGAAGAGCTCTCTGGTTGACCGGACGTTGTATTTTGCGAGTCGTATGCTGCCGTAATCTCGCTGTAGAACCCTGTCGATTCTGTTCGACAGGTGTGTTATGTATGGAATGCGACGGTAG
>NW_026917261.1:0-25000 GCF_035046485.1 Aedes albopictus
GCTGACAGGGAAGGGGGGTGGGGACTTTGCTTCGGCAAACCTGAGCGTCTGTTCTCCAGGAGGAGCGGCTCACAACAGCGTCTGATCCCCATGTTAGGGGCGGTTGATCTATGTCCGAGTGCCAGGGAAGGACTCTAAGCTCAACTGTGCACTATGGTCCTCCGGAAAGTAGGGGGTTGGTGTCAGGCCCTACGAGCCAGCCGTAAAAAACCATTGTAACGGAAAATCAGCAACAGAATAATACGAACCGAGACCAACGGCAACGACCCCAGCGAACAAAAAGGACTTGCGATTGGAAACTCGGTACGTGGAACTACCGATCTCTCAACTTCATTGGGAGCACCCGCATACTCGCCGATCTACTGAAGGACCGCGGGTTCGGCATCGTAGCGCTGCAGGAGGTGTGTTGGACAGGATCCATGGTGCGAACGTTTAGAGGTAATCATACCATCTACCAGAGTTGCGGCAACACACGCGAGCTGGGAACAGCTTTCATCGTGATGGGTGATATGCAGAGGCGCGTGATCGGTTGGTGGCCGATCGACGAAAGAATGTGCAGGTTGAGGATCAAGGGCCGATTCTTCAACTTCAACATAATAAACGTGCACAGCCCACACTCCGGAAGTACTGATGATGACAAGGACGCATTTTACGCGCAGCTCGAACGCGAGTACGACCGCTGCCCAAGCCACGACGTCAACATCATCATAGGAGATTTGAACGCTCAGATAGGCCAGGAGGAGGAATTCAGACCGACGATTGGTAAGTTTAGCGCCCACCAGCAAACGAACGAAAACGGCCTACGACTCATTGATTTCGCCGCCTCCAAAAATATGGCCATACGTAGCACCTTTTTCCAACACAGCCTCCCTTATCGTTACACCTGGAGATCACCACAGCAGACGGAATCTCAAATCGACCACGTTCTGATTGACGGACGGCACTTCTCCGACATTATCGACGTCAGGACCTATCGTGGCGCCAACATCGACTCCGACCACTATCTGGTGATGGTCAAACTGCGCCCAAAACTCTCCGTCATCAACAATGTACGGTACCGGCGACCGCCACGGTACAACCTAGAGCGACTGAAGCAACCGGATGTCGCCTCAGCATACGCGCAGAATCTCCAAGCCGCGTTGCCAGACGAGGGCGAGCTCGATGAGGCCCCTCTAGAGGACTGCTGGAGTACAGTGAAAGCAGCCATCAACGACGCAGCCGAGAGCACCATCGGGTACGTGGAACGGAATCGACGTAACGAATGGTTCGACGAAGAGTGCAGAACGATTTTGGAGGAGAAGAACGCAGCGAGGGCGGTAATGCTGCAGCAAGGGACTCGACAGAACGTGGAACGTTACAAACAGAAGCGGAAACAGCAAACCCGCCTTTTTCGGGAGAAAAAGCGCCACCTGGAAGAAGCGGAGTGTGAAGAAATGGAACTGCTGTGCCGTTCCCAAGAAACACGGAAGTTCTATCAGAAGCTCAACGCATCCCGCAACGGCTTCGTGCCGCGAGCCGAAATATGCAGGGATAAAGACGGAGTCCTCTTGACGGACAGACGTGAGGTGATCGAAAGGTGGAAGCAGCACTTCGATCAGCACCTGAACGGCGTGGAGAACGTAGGCACGGGAGCCTACGGCAACGGAAGGAACGACGACGCCAGTGCAGCGGAGGACGGAAATGAACCAACTCCCACGCTGAGGGAAGTTAAGAATGCCATTCACCAGCTCAAAACCAACAAAGCAGCTGGTAAGGATGGTATCGCAGCTGAACTCATCAAGATGGGCCCAGAAAAGTTGGCCACCTGTCTGCATCGGCTGATAGTCAGGATCTGGGAAACCGAACAGCTACCGGAGGAGTGGAAGGAGGGGGTAATCTGCCCCATTCACAAGAAAGGCGACCATTTGGAATGTGAGAACTTCAGGGCGATCACTATTTTGAATGCTGCCTATAAAGTGCTATCCCAGATCATCTTCCGTCGTCTGTCACCTAAAACAAATGAGTTCGTGGGAAGTTATCAAGCCGGCTTCATCGACGGCCGGTCGACAACGGACCAGATCTTTACCGTACGGCAAATCCTCCAGAAATGCCGTGAATACCAGGTCCCAACCCACCACCTGTTCATCGACTTCAAAGCGGCATACGATAGTATCGACCGCGCAGAGCTATGGAGAATCATGGACGAAAACGGCTTTCCTGGGAAGCTGACTAGACTGATTAAAGCAACGATGGACGGTGTGCAAAACTGCGTAAGGGCTTCGGGTGAACTATCCAGTTCATTCGTATCTCGCCGGGGACTGCGACAAGGTGACGGACTCTCATGTCTACTCTTCAACATCGCGCTGGAAGGTGTGATGCGACGAGCCGGGCTCAACAGCCGGGGAACGATTTTCACAAAATCCGGTCAATTTGTGTGCTTTGCGGACGACATGGACATTATCGCTAGAACATTTGGAACGGTGGCAGAACTGTACACCCGCCTGAAACGCGAAGCAGCAAAGATCGGACTGGTGGTGAATGCCTCAAAAACAAAGTACATGCTGGTAGGCGGAACCGAACACGACCGGATCCGTCTGGGTAGTAATGTTACGATAGACGGGGATACTTTCGAGGTGGTGGAGGAATTCGTCTACCTCGGATCCTTACTGACGGCTGACAACAACGTGAGCCGAGAAATTCGGAGGCGCATCATCAGCGGAAGTCGGGCCTACTACGGGCTCCAGAAGAAACTGCGGTCGAAAAAGATTCACCCACGCACCAAATGCACCATGTACAAACCGCTAATAAGACCGGTGATCCTCTACGGGCACGAGACATGGACTATGCTCGAGGAGGACCTGCAAGCACTCGGAGTTTTCGAGTGACGCGTGCTAAGGACGATCTTCGGCGGTGTGCAGGAGAACGGTGTGTGGCGGAGAAGAATGAACCACGAGCTCGCTGCACTTTACGGCGAACCCAGCATCCAGAAGGTGGCCAAAGCCGGAAGGATACGGTGGGCAGGGCATGTTGCACGAATGCCGGACAACAACCCTGCAAAGCTGGTGTTTGCAACTGATTCGGTTGGCATAAGAAGGCGTGGAGCGCAGAGAGCACGATGGGCGGACCAGGTGGAGCGTGACTTGGCGAGCATTGGGCGTCATCATTGAAATTTCGATAGCAGTTTTCTTTTTCAAGGAATAAGGAGAAACTTCAAAGAATACCAATATGGCTGCCACAATGGCCGACTTAGACTCCTACTCACGTTTTCAAGAGCACAAATCTTAAAAATTCGTAAACAAATGCGCTCGATTTGGAAAAAACTGCCTCTTTTTGCAAGTGAGCAAAGCCAGGAAAATCAAGTGCGGCTTGGTTCGATGCTTCGTTCGTCAGATTTGTGCCTCTAAAGTTTGTATGCCAAATTGCAATGGGATTTCTTGATGTTTCACCATAAATATGTACAATGAAAATGTATTCACTGTATTGTATTCTCCATCTGGAATACAGTGAATACATTTTCATACCAAATATTTGTATTTTGAACGAGAAAGCTGCTTTCGAAATTTCAATGATGACGGTGATATCAATGATGAATCCTTCAACCAATAGTTTCGCTTTTGTCTTTTGTACAACACGTAGGAAAAACTCGCTCATGATACACTACATCATCGTGGTGCTGGCGGTGGTGAACAACCGCGCGACTAACGGAAGGTTAATAGTGTTTTTCAAAACGATAGCGGCCACACAAAAAAGAAAAGACCTACAAGACCATTGATTAAATGACTGTCACTTTGGAATCATGTCGTGTTAATCATCACACGCTGCCCACGGAGTTATTTGCTATTACCCTCTATTATCTACATATAGCAATATGTTAGGTACTAACTTACTAACAGATAAGAAATTTCGACCATCGGAAGTGTGGCAATAACAACGTTTACAGTACATATAATTTGAGAACTGATGATGATAAGCGGACCGGCGATGAGGGAATGTGTATTTCCTCGCCCTTCGCATCCGTCGCTAAACGCCAATTATTACTCGCTAGCGCACCAAACTCAATCGAGAGCCGTACAATTACATTTCACGTATATGGCCTTCTTAGATGATAAGTGCCGCTGTAAATATGCTGCTGATTCTGCTTTTAGCAAGCAGATAAGAACAATCATTGCGTCGGCTACTGTGATTGTTTGAAGCCTCACGAAAGATTCATCTCCATCAAGAGGATGTTGATGGTAAAATATAAGATGACACCTGTGTGCATTTTTTCGCAAGTTCCCGAATGTGGACATTATTTATGAGCTTCACACGCACACGGACACACCCGAACCCGTCTGCGTATCTAAAAATAGTCATTTTGCTCCTCTTCCCATCACCGACAAAAATCTACTGTGTTCTTCCATCGTTTTCTTCGGCGATCTCAATTAAAGCACCAAAGTCACCGGTAATCTCCCCGTTATCCCCCGCACTCTACTCACCAAGGTGCGAAGAACATGACGAAGTAGTTGCTTCCGTCGATCTCCGATTGGAAGGTGTCCTTGGTGAGGGCCACACTGGCGGTGTCCTCATCGTGAGCCCGGACCAGTCCGGCACTGAGCAAACATCCCACCGCTGCTACCAGCGCGGCGGAGAGAACCGGTTTTGAGGACAGCATTCTGTCTGTGAATGGGAATATAGCAAAAAAAAAAAAACGCCCATTTAAAAAATATCTGAACGACGGTCCCCCCCCATCCCGGCCGGATGGGTGACGTGTAGGATTTCTAATCTAGGGGAACGTTCAACTCACCTTTTCTGCGTTTGATAAGATACTTTCACGTCTTAAATTCTACAACACATAAACACAAACACTTAGTTCACACTATAGAATTGCAAAATGCTGCCACAAGAAAAAGAATGGCCGCAGCAGAAGCTGTCTCTTCGATTCCCGGCGACCGCACAGGAAGGAAAATGAGTGGAAATGACTTGCTGCTGGGGCTGGGGGTGTGATGCGATGAGGCAAGCGAGAAAAACGAAGCGCCGGATGACAGCGAAAGACCGGAGAAACGTCAAAAATGAGAGGAGAGATGAAGCTTGTTGTCGGAGTTGATACTGAACCAACAGAGGCGTAGCTCCTGCGCTACTCAGGATAATTATAAAGGGGCTGTTGGAATTCGAGCAGTTCGCACCACGCGCGCATCTTTGCAAAATCACTGAGAAGCAGGGATGTATTTAATACCGCGGACAATATTATCGTCGCACCACCAAATCGAAGTCGTCGCTAGAAGCACATGCGAAGTTACAGCTGCGAAGTAAATTTGAATCTATTTTTTCTGTTGCGCATCATTAAGCTAATTAAGAGCAACAATATGCACTAATCCAAACTGAGTTGCGACATTTCTAAGTAGGTTAAAAATCAATTTTCGCACGTTCGGTCACTTCGTATTTCGACCAAAAGCATAATAGAGTTAATTAACTATAGAGGAAGAATGTCGCTGGCGTCGCTGCCGAAACATCTTTTGCTGGTGGAGATAGGCAGGGATATAAGTGTCAAAGCGGAAAAGTATGCAGTTTGACAGTTAGGTACCCGACATGTTTCCGAACGAGAACAAAGGGAACAGCAGCGACATTCGTCCTCTATAGTTTCTTAACTCTATTCCGCGGACAGACATGTGATACGAGTGTGATTCCTGTACAACGGTACGCAGTGTCAAGAAAATTCTAACAAGACTGACTATAACTGAGAGAATTTTCAGTATGGCACACATTTCAAGCGCAATTGGGTTCTTTAGGGGCATCCAGGTTAAGTCATATTCGGAATCTCCACCCTAAAATTAGTCGAAATCCAAAATTTCATAATTTTTGGAATTCGAGAACTATTTTTAAAATGCATTTGAAGTTTGTATGGGGAATTTTTTTTGTTCGGGGCGAACTGTCATTTTATCGATTGAACTGTCATTATATCCACGGAAATTAAAGCTGTTTTCTTTATTTAACCACCAAAACAAAGGAATTTCAATTTCAATTTTTCAATTTAATTTATTTGTCCAGAATTCAACTTTCTTATATCTACTATTCACATTACACTTCAGAGATTTGGTTAATACTTATGACACACATGTGATACAAGAATCACTGTACAATTGCGCTTGAAATGAGTCCCATACTGAAAATTCTCTCAGTTCAAGTCAGTCTTGTTAAAAATTTCTTGACACTGGGTACCATTGTACAGGAATTGAACGCTCTCAGTTCAAGTCAGTCTTGTTAAAAATTTCTTGACACTGGGTACCATTGTACAGGAATCACACTCGTATCACATGTCTGTCCGGGGTATAACCTTTCAACTGAGAAAATAATTCAATTCATATTGAGACATAAATACACAGAACAAAAATTACTACACAGAAAAAAATAATGTAATATGCCTCGATGTAATTGCTGAAAATGTGTAAAAAATACGATGTAATGGTGTTTTTGGATGTACAATTACATCGACTCGATGGTGAATTACATCTGTCTTGAAATTACACTAAAACAATGTATCAACTTTTCCTAGCATCGTATCTGTGTAATATTCACATCAAAATAATGTGAATATTACACAGAAACAACTGCAACCAAGTGGTTGCGATGATGCTGTGTGAAATTACACAGAATCTATGTCATATCGCATCCTCTTATGATGCGATATGACATCTTGCAACACTGCCCTGATTGTTGCGGCCGACCACCGTGCAGACAAGCAAGCTGCCATTTTTGTTTTTTCGGTTCGAGTCGTGTCGAGTTCTTTTTTCCAAATATTATTGAAATTTAAGCTGTTTAGGTGAGTATTTTATTGTTACAAGTAATTAATAATCAATAGTAATGATTTTTTCTTCAATTTTAGGCACAGGCAGCTTTTTTCGGGCACTCCTTTCAACTGACATCGCAGGGGTAAGTTTTCATTTGGACTTAGTCGAAAATCAACATGAATTATTCCAGATGCCTTCGTTCCTTCAGGTTTGCTGGTGCCTTAGCCGTCGATCTGGCCGAATTCCGTTACCCCACCCGGACCCGTTACCCCACCAATAATTCACGAGAAGCTCGCTGGGAAGAAAAGAGCAGCTGATGGTAACAGAAACCACAAACTTTTTCGTTGAACCGGTCAACTGGATGGCCCCGCTACGGCTAGAATGGTGGTGAGCAGCAGGATGTATCACGGTTCCCAGGCCCCGCAAGATCTAGCGTGCCAAATAGTCCAGAGCGACCGTGCAGTGGCTGTCTGATGCCCACCGACAATACCTTCACCAGGAGGAGATGGCGCAAAGTGTATTCCACGAAACCCCGAGGATTGGACCGCTCTGGAGAATTCAGCATATACTCCGGGAAAGGTGCGGTCCGTTTCAGGTAAATGCAGTATGTTTAGATTTCTTGTAGTACCTGCGTAAATAAAAGGGCGAACGTTCAATACGGCGCGCGAACTGGGGAGGATTTACTCTGGTACCTCCAACAATTCACATATGTATTCCGAGTTGCGATTTATGTGTCGGGAAAATATTCCAAGTTAGTGAGAATATTACAATCTGTGGGGGGTAATGAGCCCAGTCAGATCTCTGAATGGGCAATGTGGGTTAGTGTGTGAGAATGCCATTGAAGGTTTGTAAAATTCTCCGAGGCTTTCGAAAACCTCGGGTTGCGGATAGGAGGAAAGGGTGATCTTTCGCATTTGGGGATTCCTCAAGAAGTTTCCTAGAATTTCTCCAGGAGTTCATCGGAAGTTCCTTCAGGAGTTCCCCATGGATTCCTGCAGGAATTCATCGAGAAATCTTTCAGCAGTTTCTCGGGATAACCTCGAGAGGTCCTCCATCAGTTCCCCGGATTTTTTTTCCTGAAAATCCACAGGAAATTTTAGGAACACCCCCGAGAGTTGCCCGAAAAGTCCTCCAGGAGTAAAAAAATATCCTCTAAGATTCTGGGATTCCCCCAGAAAATCTACAGGGATTCCTTCAGGAGTTCCCCGGGAATTTCTACAGTTCGGAAAATCCTCTTAAGGTTCCCCGCGCATTCCTCCAGGAGTTTTTCGGGAATTTCTCTAAGAGTTTATTGGGAATTCCCTGGAAATTCTTTCAAGAGATCATCGGGAGGTCTTCAATCAGTGCCCCAGGAATTTCTCCAGGACTTCCTAGAGTATTTCTTCAGGAGTTCCTCGAGAATTCTGCCAGGAGTTTCGCGGTAATTGCCCAGGGAGATCTTCTGAAATGCCTCCTGAAGTTCCTTGGAAATTCCACCAGGAGTTTCCCGGAAATTCCTGAAGCAGTTCACAGGGAGTTCCTCCAGCAGTTCCCCGGGGATACATTCAAAAATTCCCCGGTGATTCTTCCTAGAGTTCCCCGGAAATTTCTAAATGAGTTCCTTAGGAATTTCTCCTGGAGTTCCTCGAGAATTCAAGGAGTTCCTCAGCAATTCTCCCAGCAGTTTCTTGGAAATTTCTCCAAGAGTTGTTCGGGAATTCCTCCAGAAGTTCCTCGGTAATTAATTCATGAGTTTCTCGGGAATTCATCCTGGATTTTTTCGGGAATACACCTAGGAGTTCCTCGAGAATTCTTCCAGATGTTTTTCAGGAGTTCTTACCGGAGTTCTTCAGGAATTCCTTCTGGAGTTCTTCGAAAATTCCTACAGGAGTACCTCGGGAATTCCTTCAGGAGCTTTTCAGTAACTCCTCCAAGAGTCCCTCGGGAATTTCTCCAGGAGTTCCTGGAAAATTTTTCCAGTAGTTACTGGGAAATTCGTCTAGGAGATTCTTAGGAATCCCTCCAGGAGTTCCTCGGGAATTCTTCTAGGAGTTCCTTGAGAATTTATCCAGAAGTTGCTCGGGAATTACTCCAGGAATTTCTAGGAAAATCTTCCTCCAGCCTTAATTAATCCGTGTCGGGTATTTCCATCACTGCGATCAGTTTTTTGATCTATTGTGACATCCTCCAGCCTTTGTCTCAGGTATTCTCCCAGAAGTTCCTCGGGAATTCCTCCAGAAGTTCCTTAGGAATTCCTCCAAAAGTTCCTGGGGAATTCCTCCAGAAGTTGCTCAGGAATTCTTCCTCCTGCAGAAAATGCTCAGGCATTCTTCCAGAAGTTCCTTGGGAATTCTTCCAAAAAATTCTTAGGATTTTTTCCAGCAATTCCTTGAGAATTCTTCTAGAAGTTCCTTGATAAGTATTCCAGAAGTTCCTCCCGAATTCTACCAGAAGTTCCTCGGGAATTCTCTTAGAGTTTTCTGCAGCATTCTCGCAGAAGTTCCTCAGTCATTTTTACAGAAGTTCCTCTGGAATTCTTCCAGGAGTTTCTCAAGAATTTTTCCAAAAGAATTCTTCTACAAGTTCCTCGGGAATTCTTCCAGAAGTTCCTCGGGAATTCTTCCAGAAGTTCCTCGGGAATTCTTCCAGAAGTTCCTCAGAAATTCTTTCAGAAGTTCCTCGGAAATTCTTCCAGAAGTTCCTCGGGAATTCTTCCAGAAGTTCCTCGGGAATTCTTCCAGAAATTCCTCAGGAATTCTTCCAGAAGTTCCTCGAGAATTCTTCCAGAATTCTTCGGGTTTTTAATCTGTATTAACGAGATTTTTAGCCCTTGGCTAGTTCATCTCGAGACCCACGCTTTACTTCCCTTCCGAAGGAAGAACTCACATTTTGCGAGTTTGTCGGGAGTGGGATTCGATCCCAGGTCCTCGGCGTGATAGCCAAGTGTTCTAACCATCACACCAGGTCTGCTCCTCTCCTCGGGAATTCTTCCAGAAGTACCTCAGGAATTCTTCCATAAGTTCTTCGGGGATTCTTCCAGAAGTTCTTCGGGAATTGTTCCAGAAGTTCCTCAGGAATCCTTCCAGAAGTTCCTCGGGAATTCTTCCAGAAGTTCCTCGGGAATTCTTCCAGAAGTTCCTCGGGAATTCTTCCAGAAGTTCCTCGGGAATTCTTCCAGAAGTTCCTCGGGAATTCTTCCAGAAGTTCCTCGGGAATTCTTCCAGAAGTTCCTCGGGAATTCTTCCAGAAATTCCTCGGGAATCCTTTCAGAAGTTCCTCGGGAATTCTCCCAGAAGTTTCTCGGAAATTTTTCCATGAGTTCTCCGGTAATTCTCCCAGAAGTTCCTCGAGAATTCTTCCAGGAGTGCCTCGGAAATTCTTTAAGGAGTTCCTCGGGAATTCTAACAGAAGTTCCTTGAGAATTTATCCAGAAGTTCCTCGGGAATTCTTCCAGAAGTTCCTCGGAAATTCTTCCAGAAGTTCCTCGGGAATTCTTCCAGAAGTTCCTCTGGAATTCTTCCAGAAATTCCTCGGGAATCCTTTCAGAAGTTCCTCGGGAATTCTCCCAGAAGTTTCTCGGAAATTTTTCCATGAGTTCTCCGGTAATTCTCCCAGAAGTTCCTCGAGAATTCTTCCAGGAGTGCCTCGGAAATTCTTTAAGGAGTTCCTCGGGAATTCTAACAGAAGTTCCTTGAGAATTTATCCAGAAGTTCCTCGGGAATTCTTCCAGAAGTTCCTCGGAAATTCTTCCAGAAGTTCCTCGGGAATTCTTCCAGAAGTTCCTCGGGAATTCTTCCAGAAGTTCCTCAGGAATTTTTCCAGAAGTTCCTCGGGAATTCTTCCAGAAGTTTCTCGGGAATTCTTTCAGAAGTTTCTCGGGAATTCTTCCAGAAGTTCCTCGGGAATTCTTCCAGAAGTTCCTCCGGAATTCTTCCAGAAGTTCCTCGGGAATTCTTCCAGAAGTTCCTCGGGAATTCTTCCAGAAGTTCCTCGGGAATTCTTCCAGAAGTTCCTCGGGAATTCTTCCAGAAGTTCCTCGGGAATTCTTCCAGAAGTTCCTCGGGAATTCTTCCAGAAGTTCCTCGGGAATTCTTCCAGAAGTTCCTCGGGAATTCTTCCAGAAGTTCCTCGGGAATTCTTCCAGAAGTTCCTCGGGAATTCTTCCAGAAGTACCTCGGGAATTCTTCCAGAAGTTCCTCAGGAATTTTTCCAGAAGTACCTCGGGAATTTTTCCAGAAGTTCCTCGGGAATTTTTCCAGAAGTTCCTCGGGAATTTTTTCAGAAGTTCCTCGGGAATTTTTCCAGAAGTTCCTCGGGAATTTTTCCAGAAGTTCCTCGGGAATTCTTCCAGAAGTTCATCGGGAATTCTTCATGAAATTGCTCGGGAATTCTCCCAGAAGTTCCTCGAGAATTCTTCCAGAACTTCCTCGGGAATTATTCCAGAAGTTCCTCGGGAATTCTTCCAGAAGTTCCTCGGGAATTCTTCCAGAAGTTCCTCGGGAATTCTTCCAGAAGTTCCTCGGGAATTCTTCCAGAAGTTCCTCGGGAATTCTTCCAGATGTTCCTCGGGAATTCTTCCAGAAGTTCCTCGGGAATTCTTCCAGAAGTTCCTCGGAATTTCTTCCAGAAGTTTCTCGAAAATTCTCCCAGAAGTTTCTCGGGAAGTCTTCCAGAAGTTCCTCGGGAATGCTTCCAGAAGTTCCTCGGGAATTCTTCCAGAAGTTCCTCGGGAATTCTTCCAGAAGTTCCTCGGGAAATCTTCATGAAATTTCTCGGGAATTCTTCCAGAAGTTCCTCGAGAATTCTTCCAGAAGTTCCTCGAGAATTCTTCCAGAAGTTCCTCGGGAATTCTTCCAGAAGTGGCTCGGGAATTCTTCCAGAAGTTCCTCGGGAATTCTTCCAGAAGTTCCTCGGGAATTCTTCCGGAATTCCTCGGGAATTCTTCCAGAAGTTCTTTGGGAATTCTTCCAGAAGTTCTTTGGGAATTCTTCCAGAAGTTCTTTAAGAATTCTTCCAGAAGTTCCTCGGGAATTCTTCCAGAAGTTGCTCGGGAATTCTTCCAGAAGTTCCTCGGGAATTCTTCCAGAAGGTCCTCGGGGATTCTTCCAGAAGTTTTTTGGGAATTCTTCCAGATGTTACTCGGGAATTCTTCCAGAAGTTTCTCGGGAATTCTTCCAGAAGTTCCTCGGGAATTTTTCCATAAGTTCCTCGGGAATTTTTCCAGAAGTTCCTCGGGAATTTTTCCAGAAGATCCTCGGGAATTCTTCCAGAAGTTCCAGGAATTTCAAGAAGAATTCACTAGGAACTTGTGCAAAAAATTCCGAAAAACTTCTGGAAGAATTCCCAAGCAACTTCTGTAAAAAATGACTGAGGAACTTTTAGAAGAATTCTTAAGGAACTTCTGTAAGAATTACAGAGGAACTTCTGGAAAAATTCCCGAGGAACTTCTGGAAGAATCCCCGAGGAGCTTCTGGAAGAATTCCTGAGGAACTTCTGGAAGAAATCCCGAGGAACTTCTGGAAGAATTCCCGAGGAATTTCTGGAAGAATTCCCGAGGAACTTCTGGAAGAATTCCCGTGGAACTTCTGGAAGAATTCCCGTGGAACTTCTGGAAGAATTCCCGTGGAACTTCTGGAAGAATTCCCGTGGAACTTCTGGAAGAATTCCCGTGGAACTTCTGGAAGAATTCCCGAGGAACTTCTGGAAGAATTTCCGAGGAACTTCTGGAAGAATTCCCGAGGAACTTCTGGAAGAATTCCCGAGGAACTTCTGGAAGAACTCCCGAGGAACTTCTGGAAGAATTCCCGAGGAACTTCTGGAAGAATTCCCGAGGAACTTCTGGAAGAATTCCCGAGGAACTTCTGGAAGAATTCCCAAGGAACTTCTGGAAGAATTCCCGAGGAACTTCTGGAAGAATTCCCGAGGAACTTCTGGAAGAATTCCCGAGGAACTTCTGGAAGAATTCCCGAGGAACTTCTGGAAGAATCCCCGAGGAACTTCTGGAAGAATTCCCGAGGAACTTCTGGAAGAATTCCCAAGCAACTTCTGGAAGAATTCCCAAGGAACTTCTGGAAGAATTCAGGAGGAACTTCTGAAAGAATTCCCGAAGAATTTCTGAAAGAATTCCCGAGGAACTTCTGAAAGAATTCCCGAGGAACTTCTGAAAGAATTCCCGAGGAACTTCTGAAAGAATTCCCGAGGAACTTCTGAAAGAATTCCCGAGGAACTTCTGAAAGAATTTCCGAGGAACTTCTGAAAGAATTTCCGAGGAACTTCTGAAAGAATTCCCGAGGAACTTCTGGAAGAATTCCCGAGGAATTTCTGGAAGAGTTTCCGACAAACTTCTAGAGGAACTCCTGGAATAATTCTCGAGGAACACCTGGAGGAATTCCCGAGGAACTCCTGGAGGAATTCCCGAGGAACTCCTGGAGGAATTCCCGAGGAACTCCTGGAGGAATTCCCGAGGAACTCCTGGAGGAATTCCCGAGGAACTCCTGGAGGAATTCCCGAGGAACTCCTGGAGGAATTCCCGAGGAACTCCTGGAGGAATTCCCGAGGAACTCCTGGAGGAATTCCCGAGGAACTCCTGGAGGAATTCCCGAGGAACTCCTGGAGGAATTCCCGAGGAACTCCTGGAGGAATTCCCGAGGAACTCCTGGAGGAATTCCCGAGGAACTCCTGGAGGAATTCCCGAGGAACTCCTGGAGGAATTCCCGAGGAACTCCTGGAGGAATTCCCGAGGAACTCCTGGAGGAATTCCCGAGGAACTCCTGGAGGAATTCCCGAGGAACTCCTGGAGGAATTCCCGAGGAACTCTTGGAGGAATTCCCGAGGAACTCTTGGAGGAATTCCCGAGGAACTCCTGGAGGAATTCCCGAGGAACTCCTGGAAGAATTCCCGAGGAACTTCTGGAAGAATTCCCGAGGAACTTCTGGAAGAATTCCCGAGGAACTTCTGGAAGAATCCCCGAGGAACTTCTGGAAGAATTCCCGAGGAATTTCTGGAAGAATTCCCGAGGAACTTCTGGAAGAATTCCCGTGGAACTTCTGGAAGAATTCCCGTGGAACTTCTGGAAGAATTCCCGTGGAACTTCTGGAAGAATTCCCGTGAAACTTCTGGAAGAATTCCCGAGGAACTTCTGGAAGAATTTCCGAGGAACTTCTGGAAGAATTCCCGAGGAACTTCTGGAAGAATTCCCGAGGAACTTCTGGAAGAACTCCCGAGGAACTTCTGGAAGAATTCCCGAGGAACTTCTGGAAGAATTCCCGAGGAACTTCTGGAAGAATTCCCGAGGAACTTCTGGAAGAATTCCCGAGGAACTTCTGGAAGAATTCCCAAGGAACTTCTGGAAGAATTCCCGAGGAACTTCTGGAAGAATTCCCGAGGAACTTCTGGAAGAATTCCCGAGGAACTTCTGGAAGAATTCCCGAGGAACTTCTGGAAGAATTCCCGAGGAACTTCTGGAAGAATTCCCGAGGAACTTCTGGAAGAATTCCCGAGGAACTTCTGGAAGAATTCCCGAGGAACTTCTGGAAGAATTCCCGAGGAACTTCTGGAAGAATTCCCGAGGAACTTCTGGAAGAATCCCCGAGGAACTTCTGGAAGAATTCCCGAGGAACTTCTGGAAGAATTCCCAAGCAACTTCTGGAAGAATTCCCAAGGAACTTCTGGAAGAATTCAGGAGGAACTTCTGAAAGAATTCCCGAAGAATTTCTGAAAGAATTCCCGAGGAACTTCTGAAAGAATTCCCGAGGAACTTCTGAAAGAATTCCCGAGGAACTTCTGAAAGAATTCCCGAGGAACTTCTGAAAGAATTCCCGAGGAACTTCTGAAAGAATTTCCGAGGAACTTCTGAAAGAATTTCCGAGGAACTTCTGAAAGAATTTCCGAGGAACTTCTGAAAGAATTTCCGAGGAACTTCTGAAAGAATTCCCGAGGAACTTCTGGAAGAATTCCCGAGGAATTTCTGGAAGAGTTTCCGACAAACTTCTAGAGGAACTCCTGGAATAATTCTCGAGGAACACCTGGAGGAATTCCCGAGGAACTCCTGGAGGATTTCCCGAGGTACTCCTGGAGGATTTCCCGAGGAACTCCTGGAGGAATTCCCGAGGAACTCCTGGAGGAATTCCCGAGGAACTCCTGGAGGAATTCCCGAGGAACTCCTGGAGGAATTCCCGAGGAACTCCTGGAGGAATTCCCGAGGAACTCCTGGAGGAATTCCCGAGGAACTCCTGGAGGAATTCCCGAGGAACTCTTGGAGGAATTCCCGAGGAACTCTTGGAGGAATTCCCGAGGAACTCCTGGAGGAATTCCCGAGGAACTCCTGGAGGAATTCCCGAGGAACTCCTGGAAGAATTCCCGAGGAACTTCTGGAAGAATTCCCGAGGAACTTCTGGAAGAATTCCCGAGGAACTTCTGGAAGAATCCCCGAGGAACTTCTGGAAGAATTCCCGAGGAATTTCTGGAAGAATTCCCGAGGAACTTCTGGAAGAATTCCCGTGGAACTTCTGGAAGAATTCCCGTGGAACTTCTGGAAGAATTCCCGTGAAACTTCTGGAAGAATTCCCGAGGAACTTCTGGAAGAATTTCCGAGGAACTTCTGGAAGAATTCCCGAGGAACTTCTGGAAGAATTCCCGAGGAACTTCTGGAAGAATTCCCGAGGAACTTCTGGAAGAACTCCCGAGGAACTTCTGGAAGAATTCCCGAGGAACTTCTGGAAGAATTCCCGAGGAACTTCTGGAAGAATTCCCGAGGAACTTCTGGAAGAATTCCCAAGGAACTTCTGGAAGAATTCCCAAGGAACTTCTGGAAGAATTCCCGAGGAACTTCTGGAAGAATTCCCGAGGAACTTCTGGAAGAATTCCCGAGGAACTTCTGGAAGAATTCCCGAGGAACTTCTGGAAGAATTCCCGAGGAACTTCTGGAAGAATTCCCGAGGAACTTCTGGAAGAATCCCCGAGGAACTTCTGGAAGAATTCCCGAGGAACTTCTGGAAGAATTCCCAAGGAACTTCTGGAAGAATTCCCAAGGAACTTCTGGAAGAATTCAGGAGGAACTTCTGAAAGAATTCCCGAAGAATTTCTGAAAGAATTCCCGAGGAACTTCTGAAAGAATTCCCGAGGAACTTCTGAAAGAATTCCCGAGGAACTTCTGAAAGAATTCCCGAGGAACTTCTGAAAGAATTCCCGAGGAACTTCTGAAAGAATTCCCGAGGAACTTCTGAAAGAATTCCCGAGGAACTTCTGAAAGAATTCCCGAGGAACTTCTGAAAGAATTTCCGAGGAACTTCTGAAAGAATTTCCGAGGAACTTCTGAAAGAATTCCCGAGGAACTTCTGAACGAATTCCCGAGGAACTTCTGGAAGAATTCCCGAGGAATTTCTGGAAGAATTCAGGAGGAACTTCTGAAAGAATTCCCGAAGAATTTCTGAAAGAATTCCCGAGGAACTTCTGAAAGAATTCCCGAGGAACTTCTGAAAGAATTCCCGAGGAACTTCTGAAAGAATTCCCGAGGAACTTCTGAAAGAATTCCCGAGGAACTTCTGAAAGAATTCCCGAGGAACTTCTGAAAGAATTCCCGAGGAACTTCTGAAAGAATTCCCGAGGAACTTCTGAAAGAATTTCCGAGGAACTTCTGAAAGAATTTCCGAGGAACTTCTGAAAGAATTCCCGAGGAACTTCTGAACGAATTCCCGAGGAACTTCTGGAAGAATTCCCGAGGAATTTCTGGAAGAGTTTCCGACAAACTTCTAGAGGAACTCCTGGAATAATTCTCGAGGAACACCTGGAGGAACTCCTGGAATAATTCTCGAGGAACACCTAGAGGAATTCCCGAGGAACTCCTGGAGGATTTCCCGAGGAACTCCTGGAGGATTTTCCGAGGAACTCCTGGAGGAATTCCCGAGGAACTCCTGGAGGAATTCCCGAGGAACTCCTGGAGGAATTCCCGAGGAACTCCTGGAGGAATTCCCGAGGAACTCCTGGAGGAATTCCCGAGGAACTCCTGGAGGAATTCCCGAGGAACTCCTGGAGGAATTCCCGAGGAACTCCTGGAGGAATTCCCGAGGAACTTCTGGAAGAATTCCCGAGGAACTCCTGGAGGAATTCCCGAGGAACTCCTGGAGGAATTCCCGAGGAATTCCTGGAGGAATTCCCGAGGAACTCCTGGAGGAATTCCCGAGGAACTCCTGGAGGAATTCCCGAGGAACTCTTGGAGGAATTCCCGAGGAACTCCTGGAGGAATTCCCGAGGAACTCCTGGAGGAATTCCCGAGGAACTCCTGGAGGATTACAGAGGAACTCTCGGAGAAATTCTCAAGACACTACAAGGGGAATTCCTGAGGGACTCTCCAGAAAATTGTCGAGGGATTTAAAAAGAATTGTACAAGGATTTCCTAACAAAAAAAATATTTCAGGTGTGAGATTACCCTAAAAATTGTCGAAGGAATCCCCCAAATATTTGCCGAATAAATGTTCAAACGAATTTGTAAATGGTTCGCATAAGAAATTCCGAACAGAACTATCGGAGAATTTCCGAATTTCAAATGTAATTGTCGAAAAAAGTCCCAAACCAATTGCCTAAGGAATTCACAATACATAGTCAGCAATATAATTTCCATAGGAGTTGCAGAATGAGTTCTCAAAAGGAATTGCTGAGGAAATTTCCAAAGCAATTCTCAATAGAATTGCCAACGGAATCTTCGAAGAAGTTTCCGATAAAATTGCCAAAGGAATTCCCATTGAATTAGCGTATGTATTTCCAAATAATAACGAAGGAATTCTAAGAAAGCTGATGAATTTCCTAATAGCAATTTTAAAATAAAATGTCAGAAAAGGTCATAAAGATATTTCCAGAATATATTATCAAGGGAATTTGCAGAGTTAATTCCCAATGAATAACCAAAGGAAGTCAAAAGAGACGAATCAGCCAAGGGCTGAAAGTTTCTATAATAAAGATAAATCAATCAATCAATAAATCAAAGGAAGTCTTAAATTAATTTCCAAATTAAAAATCCTAAAGGAACTACCGAATTTGTTAATAAAATAATTGCCGAAGGAATCTTCAAAGATATTCTCGATGGAATGATCAAATGAATCCCCAAAAGAATTCTTCATTTGATTGCCGAATGAATTCCCAAGGGAATCGCAAAAATAAAAATAAAAAAAAATGACAAGAATTAAAAAAAAAACTTTCAAAGAAATTGCGGTAGAAAACTCCGAGATATTGTCGAAAGAATTCTCAAATGCGCTGCTGAAGGCACTCTCAAAGAAATTGCTTCAAAGACATTTCAAAAGAAACCCTCAGATGAATCGCCGAAGGGATTCTCAAAATCATTGTCCAATTCCCGAAAAGTATGAGGAAGGAATTTTCAAAAAATGCCAAAGAAATTTCAAGGGTTTGAGGAAAGAATTTTCGATGGTTTTTCCGAAGATGTCTCCATTTTCCAAAGGAGTTTCTAAAGGAATTATCGAATTTTATATGAAAGAATTTTCAAAGGATTTGTCGCAGGAATTTCTATAACAATTGTCCAAGGATTTTTAAGACAAATTGTTTAATTTATATGATCGAAAGAATTGATGAAGGAATTTCCAAACGAATTCCCGAAAGAATTCTCGAGACAATAAATAAAGGAATTGTGAAAAAAAATACCGAGGGGATTTCCATCTTCTTCTTCTTCTTCTTTATGGCTCTACGTCCCCACAGGGACTTGGCCTGCCTCTCTCCAACTTAGTGTTCTTTGAGCACTTCCACAGTTATTAATTGAAGGGCTTCCTTTGCCTGCCATTGCATGAATTAGTATATTGTGAGGCAAGCACAATGATAAACTTATGCCCAGGGAGTCGAGAAAATTTTCCAGACCGGGACGGGAATCGAACCCACCGTCTCCGGATTGGCGATCCATAGCCTTAACCCTTTCCTTCCCACGACTTTGAACGACTATTTCTATGCCAAGAAAGCGTTTCCGAAAAAAGTGCTTGAACAAAAGTTATTGCAAATTGGTCAAAATTTTCGAAATCAACGAAAAATTTTTTAGTGGTAAATCAATAGTATTTTGATTGTTTATCAATAGTTCCACTATTGAAACAAGTAGTTGGGAGTTGGGTTTACCTAATGGGATTACAATCATATTCTAAAAACTATTGCATCATATTCATCTGATTCCGTTTATCTCGAATTCGTCGAAAATCGATGGTGCTCTAGAGCAACCATGGGAAGTAGAGGGTTAACCACTAGGCTAACTGGAGACCCCGGGGGAGATTTCCATGGAAACTAGAAAGATTGCAAAATAAAAAAATGCCGAAACTAATCACCCATGGTCAAAATGAAGGAATTTGCAAAGAAATTGCCACAGGAAACTTGAAAAAATGTCGATGGAATTCTCAATGTAATTTCTAGAAGAAATCCAGAAGTAACTGTTGAAGGAATTTCCGAAGATTTGTTTGAAGGGATTTCAAAAATAGCAAGAAAAAATTTCTTGAAGGAAATTCTGGAGAAAATTCTCCAGGAAAAACTCATTGCGAAGTTGAAACTTCTGACAAAATTAAGCAGGAAAAATTTCGGGACAAAACCGTCAGGTAGAACTCCTGAAGCAAGCCCCTCAAAAGGTATTTTGAACGAAAAATTCCTTAACGGAAATCTGTGTGAGAAATCTGCAAAAAAACTATAAAACAACTCATGAAATAATATATAAAACAATTCTTAAGGAGGAACTCTTAAGAATATACTAGGAGGAACTAATAAAGAAAAATTCCTACGAAACACCTAGGAAAAAATTCGGACGAAAAACTCCTGAAGAAAAATACTCGAATGGAACTGCTGGAGAAAAAAAAAACAAGAAGCAGCTCCTGAAGAAAAAACCTAGTAGGACCTTCTGAAGAACAATCTATAGGAGGAAATTCTGATAAAAAATACCTATGTAAAACTTCTGAAGACAAATAATCAGGAGGAGCTTCTGGAGAAAGTTCCTCATATGGAGAGTTCTTCACTGAAGCAGAAAAACCCCTAAGAAGGACTGCCAAATAAAAATCCCCGGATGAGAATCCTGTGAAAAAAATTTAGAATTCTCCTTTTGGAGAACAATACGACAATACCCTAGAGGAACTACTGAAGAAAAATACCTAGGAGGAACAACTGTAGAAATTCCCTAAGAACTCCTGGAGGATAGTCTGTGGGGGAAACTCCTGGGAAAAAAATTAGAAAGAACCCCAGTGGGACTCCAGAAATTCTGAAGAAAAAAAAACACTAGAAATTCTTGGACAAAAAAACCAGGAAGATATGGATTTATTACTGGGAGGAACACTTGAATTCAAGATAAATCAAAATGAGTTTTAGTTTAAAATCTTCAGGCGGAACTCCCGCGGGTAAATCTCCAGGAGGATCTTAAAAAAATATAACTAGAAGAAATACACAGAAGCAACTTCTGAAGAAAAAATCTTAAAAGACGGATCTTCAAAAGGACATTCTGAGAAAAATCACTTAAGGACATACATAAGGGAACTCAAAAATGGCCGTCACAATGGCTGCCTTGAAATACCAAAAACACGGATCTCATCACCCTCGTCATCACCAAAACAGACTGAATTAACTTCGGACGAAAATCACTCGTAGAATGCTTTTATGCCACCTAGGGTGCTCATTATGCCCCACCCCCAAAACGCAACTCGCGATGTTATACGTTTTTAAAAACATAAAATTCTACAACATTTATAACTTTATTCGGAATTTCAACGATTAGCTTTTGTCAGTTAAGGTTCAAATGAGGATTAAACGTTAAAATTACACATTGGTTGTACTAAATTTACTGGATTTGGTGGCAAAATGCTTAAGCTGCTCATTATGCCCCGCCTACCCCTAATGTCCAATAATGTGTACTTATTTCACAGTGTCTGTGCTAATGTTATAATAAAAATACTAATGATTTTTTGTATGTTTCAGAACGACGACGACGCAGACTTCTTGGAGCCAGTATTTACTTGTCGCAGTAATACGGTAATACTACATTTGCGCTGCTATCCCCACAATCGTCGTTATATATCCTGCTAAAAGTATAACAAAGTGTGATATATGTAGATAAATTAATTGAAAAAATATGTAATAAAAATGAACATAAAGTAGTTTTGTCTTAACGCATTCCTTATCTTTTCAATGGCTGATTAGATTGTTTTTCACCCTTTTTCGACTTGAATTTAGTATAGTTTCGGCAATTGCTTAAAACGTATTGAATTCTGTGCGAAAAAAGATGAAAATACAATTTAATCAACCATTGGGAGCTTTTGCTACAATTTTTATTTTACATCGCTTCAATTACATCCTGAAGCGTACGTCGAATTGATTACATCGCAAAAATTACATCGGATCGATTTATTACATCAATGGCCCGCGAGTACATCGGGCTGTGTAATATTAATCGACCGACGTAACGACTTGGTTGCAGCGATTTCGATGTAATATTCAACAACTTTTTTTGCTGTGTAGCTACTTTCGGCTATTTTAGGGAAAAGAATCTCACAGGAAGTCCTGAAGGATCTCTTGGCTCGTTCAATGCTTGCATCGACGGTGTCGACTCCGGCCAGCTTGTGGAGATCATCGGTCGGATACCGAGGGTTTAAGTTGTGAACCATCTTGAGCAGCTTGTTCTGTTTCACCTGCAGCCTTTTGCGGTGAGATTTAGCACAGCTTCCCCAAACCGCCGATGCATAGGTGATCATTGGTCGGATGACGCACTTGACCACCAGCAGCTTGTTCTTAATGTGCAGCTCCGACCGTCGATTCAGCAGGGAGTACAGCGCTTTGGTAGACCGATCAACCTTTCCGGCGACGTAGTTCATATGTTTGTCGAACTTCAGCTTCTTGTCGAACAGCACTTCATCGTCCCATGTAGTTGGCTGACCATTGACCGTAATCGACCTGCGGGGAAGGTGTCGAGCAGCACGCCTCTTCGTGAAGAAAATCGACTGCGTTTTTCCTGCGTTCAATTTGATTCGCCACTTCCGTTGGAACTCCTGGAGATTGTTCATCGCCGCTTGGAGGTGAGTAACGACTATAGATAGTAGAGTAAACATAGATCCGCGGACATCGCTGAGTGAAATGTTTCAAGCGTGTGAATAGTATTTTTCAAGAGTGCGACGATTGAATATGACGTCATGCGCTCCATAGGTGTTGTTGGAATCATGACGTCATGCTCGTTTGGATACAGATTTTGACAGTTCGTTTGGATACAACGGATTCATCATCACGGATCTTTGTTTACTCTACTATCTATAGTAACGACTATTTGCGGATCTTTGTCCGACGCTAGGAAAGCCGTGTCATCCGCTAAGAATGCGTATGATACACCATCTACCATCAGTACGTCAGAAGTGAGGACGTTGTAGAGAATCGGACTCAGGACTGATCCTTGAGGCACGCCAAAGGGGATGTTGTGGGTGCTGGAGTTTTCACCATTCACGGCAACCGTGAAAGTACGATTAGAAAGGAACGATTGCACAATCTTGACCAGGTAGAGTTGGAGATTCGAGCGGAAGAGCATGTACACGACAGCGTCTTGCCACACGGAGTCGTAGGCTTTTTTCACGTCGAGAAGAATCATGCCAGTCGATTTGCCGGTTCGAAATCCGTGTTTTACCTTTTGCGTGATGCGAGCGAGTTGGTGCACCGTTGAGTGCCCCGTTCTGAAACCGAACTGCTCCGCTGGAATGACTTCTTCCGTTTCCAGGTGACGGTTTAGTCGTGCGAGGATTACCCTTTCGAAAACTTTGCTTAGGCTGCTCCGTTGTACCTCCGGAAGAGGTTGTACGGAACCGTCTTCTCATGATGAATTCCCGATTCTTGCAGAAACTTCTCCATTTCTTGATTGACATACTCAAGGCCGTTATCCGAACGTAATCGCTTGATCCATCTTCCCGTCTGTGTTTCAGCAAACGCCTTGAAGCTCTTGAAGCAGTCCAGAACTTGTTGTTGAGATTTGAGAAAGTACACGAAAGTCTTTCGACTGGCATCATCGATGAACGTCAAAAAATACTTGCTCCCACCGATGGACATATTCTCCATTGGGCCACACAAACCGCTGTGGACCAATTCAAGGACATCGCTTGATCTGTTTCCCCGCTTTCTGAATGGTTGACGACTATGCTTCCCTAGGGGCAAGACAGATACAGCGAGAGTAACTCTGTTATCGAAGTGTTGCTCAGAATTCCTCTGGATTGCTCTGGATTACTCTGGTTTTCCCGAAGTATAGGGTACTGCAAGCACTTGATCTAACCTCACTTTGTCTGACAGTTCAGCGAGCTTGTTTACAAGGTGTTAGAATTTTTAACGAGCGGCGAAAATTTAATTTACGTCTTCCGTCCCGAAACCATTGTGATACGGAAATATCGATTATATTCAACTCTACTAGTACAAAAACAATCGTCTAATTACCGTTTTACTGAAATTGTATCGAAAAACAGTTTTTCCGGATCTCCGCTAGAGACTAAGTCCATGTAAACAAGCTCGCTGAACTGTCAGTGCACGGCTTCGTGACGTCATCTTGCAGTATCCTATTGCCTGATAACAGTGAAAAATCGAGCAGTCTTGCCCGATTTTCCGCTTCGTAGCGACGTTTCTGAATGGATTCGAGCAAAAAGAGTTACTCAGGATTGCTCAGAGTTGCACCGGATTTCACAGTGTCTTGCCCCTAGGTGCAGGCGGATCGATATCATGGAGTTGCAAGAAACAACCGACTGTGGCTCTGTCTACCATGGAAGCCGAGTACATGGCGTTGTCTGCAGCAACACAAGAAGCTGTATGGTGGCGTGGTCTACGAAGAGAACTATTCGGTTTCCAAGATGCAATTCCAATATCTTGCGATAACCGCAGCGCGTTGTGCCTGGCCGATAAGGAAATTGGCTATTCACCTCGCACAAAGCACATAGACATACGGCACCATTTTGTAAGAGAGAAGCTGAACGATGGCACTATTCAACTCCAGCATGTCGGATCGGATTCCCAGAAGGCAGATGTACTCACAAAGCCGGTCCCGATTGTGAAATTTGTTGGAGCTGCAAAAGAATTAGGATTAGTTCAAATTCCTGATTAAGGCGGGGAATATTGGTAATCGTAGTAATCTATGAATTTGTATAGTAATAAAAGATCATTCTGTTCTATCACCTTCTACAAGCTAGACGTGTATTCATTAAAACCCAATCTAGGTTTTTTTTTTCTATGAAGGAAGTCCGCTCACGGCAAAATTTTACATTTTTGCAACTAAAAAGCAATCAAGTGTCAAATTTGTGCTGGCAGCAAGGCTGGCAGTGCATTTTTATACACTTTAATGTTAAACTAACGTAGCAATTAGCGAATAGCATTCGCTCCTTGCAATGTAAACATGTTGCAACGAGTGGACAGCCGCTGTACTCAGCTAGCATCAAACGAATGAACCCGTGCACAGGTCTTAGCACAGGTTCATTTACGGCGTCCCATGTCACCTTAACTTTTGATAACGTACCTCCTTTATGATAAACCTTGAACATATCCTTGCAGAAGATCTTTCTGAAGGGCCACTCAAACGAAAATCCAAACCAAAGCAAAACAGCGAAAATCTCGACACACACAGAAAAGTACATCAAAAGGAAACGTCACTATTTCCGTCTGATCTGATATAATATATATATATATAACATAACAATATATAACATATTATGTTCTCGCTCGACTTTGCTTGTGTGTGCGTGCGTCGTACGATGCGAGGATCCCCGCAGAAGAAAAGCAGAAGGGTTGGAAAATTTTCTGCCCATCAAGGCTATAAAAAGTGAAAAATTGTGGCTGCAAACTGGTGATTTCCAATATTAAACTGCTGTAGTTTTGTTTGCCAAGGTTGGATTAAGTACTGGACGGTGTCGATTTATGTGTAACTGACCGCGGAGTGTTGGATTTCGTGAGACAAATTCCTATAGAGGCGGAGTGCGGGCAAAGATGAAAATTTTTTGCCCACAATGGAAGGGCCGCCGATCGACGGCAGAGATGTTGATGCTGATGGTTTGTGCAGTGGTGGTGTTGTTGGCTGTCGGGATACAACCATCGGAGGCAGCGGCCGGAACCGATCCGTACAAAATCCTTGGCGTTACGAAACATGCCACCCTGCAGGACATTCGCCGAGCGTACAAACAGCTGGCTAAAGAATGGTAAGTGGGTTGGTGCAAAGGGGTGGGGTGAGAAGAAGGGAAGGAAATAATCGATTATTTTGATCTAGGTTGCAGGGCTGGTAGCGGTTACACGTAATGATACTTTTTTTAATAATT
>NW_026917262.1:0-25000 GCF_035046485.1 Aedes albopictus
TTTCAGCGCAGGAATAGGCTTCTGAGGTTTTTTCAAAATTTTTGTCAATTTCCAAAACGGCTTAGAGCCGGGGTTTAATTGAGAAACTTTATTTGCAAAATTTATGTTTCTCAATTCGGTGAAACGTTTTTTAATTTCCTTCTGAAGATCCTGCCAGATTACTTTCAAAGCAGGATCTCGAGTTCGTTGGAATTGTCTTCTTCTCACGTTTTTAAGACGGATCAGAAGTTTCAGATCGTCGTCAATAATAACTGAGTCGAATTTGACTTCACACTTTGGTATTGATGCGCTTCTAGCTTCGACTATAGTACTAGTCAAAGTTTCGAGGGCATTGTCAATATCAAAATGTGTTTCCAATGAAACATTAACATCTAAATGGCTATCGATGTATGTTTTATATGTATCCCAGTCAGCTCTGTGATAATTGAAAGTAGAGCTGATGGGATTAAAAATCGCTTCATGGGAAATTTGAAATGTTACAGGAAGATGATCAGAATCAAAGTCAGCATGAGTAATCAATTGGCTACAATGCTGACTTGAGTCAGTTAAGACCAAATCAATTGTTGAGGGATTTCTAGCAGAAGAAAAACAAGTGGGGCTATCGGGATATAGAATAGAAAAATATCCTGAAGAGCACTGATCAAATAAAATCCTGCCGTTTGAATTGGACTGAAGATTATTCCACGAGCGGTGTTTCGCATTAAAATCACCAATTATGAAAAATTTGGACCTGTTGCGAGTTAATTTTCGCAAATCAGATTTAAGAAAATCTATTTGCTGGCCAGTGCATTGAAAAGGCAAGTAGGCCGCAATGAAAGTATGTTTACCAAAGTTTGTTTCAACAGAAACACCCAAAGTTTCAAAAACTTTGGTTTCGAATGATGAAAAAATTTGGTGCTTGATGCGCCTGTCGACGATGATAGCAACTCCACCACATGCTCCATCTAGGCGATCATTTCTATAAATAAAATAGTTTGGGTTTCGTTTGATTGAAGACCCAGGTTTTAGATAAGTTTCAGTAATAACTGCAATATGCACATTATTAACTGTTAAAAAATGGAATAGCTCATCCTCTTTACCATTTAGAGAACGAGCATTCCAATTTAAAATGTTCAAAAATTTATTTGGATCCATTACCAAAACGTAATCCAATTACTATTTTATTTGTAAATTTAACTCCAACTTGGACTGCTTCAGCCATAGTTTGAGTTTTGAACATTGCATCAATCATTTGTTGCAATTGTTCAGATAAAAAGTCAAAATCGGAAGCAGACATGCCTGAATCACGTGCATTTTCCGTATTTGATGTTTGGTGATAGGAATTATTTGAATTTTGTTTACCCGCAGCCACATGGGCATAGGTAGCTCGATTCGTTTGAACAAAATTAGAAATATTACTCACTCCACTGCTGGAGGGTAGATTATTCGCTCGAAGGTTTGTTTGGTGGTTAACTACCTCCGGCGAATAGGTACGAGCGGTATGAAAATTATTCAACCGATCGTTGATGGAAGAATTTGTGTTGTTAGAAATTCTACCTGCAGAGTTTCGGGTACGACTAGCGTTCCCATTCATCTGCCGGGCACGTGATTCGACAAATTTTTTGCGGATAGGGCAATCCCAAAAGTTTGACTTATGGTTGCCACCGCAATTCGTACATTTAAACTTCCTGGTATCTTCCCTTACCGGACAGTTGTCCTTGGCGTGAGAAGAACCTCCACAAATCATGCATTTAGCATCCATGTGGCAATGTTTCGTTCCGTGCCCCCAACCTTGGCACTGACGGCACTGAGTTGGGTTCTGGAAATTTCCCCCAGGCTTACGAAAATGTTCCCATGTCACTTGGACAAGAAACATTTTCTTCGCCTTTTCCAAATATTTCAAGTTATTTAGATCACTTTTGTTGAAGTGAACTAAATAAAATTCTTGAGAGATACCCTGCCGAGGATTCTCAGAGCGGGTTCTCATTTTCATTTTTATTACTTGGACTGGAGTGAATCCAAGTAATAAGTTGAGTTCAGTTTTGATCTCATCAGGTGATTTGTCATCACTAGAGAGACCTTTTAATACGACTTTGAACAAGCGTGCAGACCTGTCGTCGTATGTGAAAAATTTATGCTTCTTCTCAGTAAGGTACTTGAGAAGAAGATCCCGATCTTTCAGGGTTTCCGGCAATACGCGGCAGTCTCCTTTCCTGGCAATTTGGAAGGAAACCTTGATTCCCCTTATGGAGTTCAAGATCTCCTGCCTAAAACCAGCAAATTCACAGACGCTGACCACGATTGGCGGCACCCGTTGTTTTTTAGCAGAAATTGAAGTACCTGGGCTAGAGGCATCCTCAATTTGCTGTTCCGAAAAATTGTTCAGCGTTTCATAAGGATTACTCATTTCAACGAAATTTTCATCCGAAACAATTGTTTTTGTAGAAGGAAGCGGAGAAGCTGAAAGTTCTCCTTTCCTTCTAACTTTGCCGCGCTTAGCGACAGTTTTGAAACCGACTTTTTTGGAAGGAAGCGGTGAATTCAAGGATTCACCCTTCCTTTTGTTCGATGATGCAACCATGATTTAATTTGAAGCGACCTTCCAGGAGGTTTTTTCCCTAATCGGTGTCCAAGTAGGATTACCACCGTTTCACGGAATTTGACTTCCGTAAACGGGTCCAACGAATAATCGAAGGCACGGGTCCAGGCAAGGATCGAAAAGGAATCAGTAGGTATAAATTTAGCGCTGAAAAGTGCTATTGTGGGTAGTACTGAGAAGTACTGTTGAATTGCTTTAGGTAGTAAAACTTCCTGCAGCAGAGAGAGCTTACGTCCGCACAGCACAAGAGTACGATGCGAACTGGCTGGCGCATCCCTGAAACGCCCAGCAAACCGCCTGTAACTTCTCTTAAACTCCTCTGGAACCTCCCCGATCTCCCTTGAGACTTCTTGGCACACCTGTGGAAGGCCTCCAAATGTCCCTGTAATGCCCCGTTAATCATCTGGAATACCTTCTGAAATCTTCTGGAACTTCCTTGACCTCCCCAGGAACGCCTTTGAGACCACCTAGAACACCCCTAGAACGCCCCTTAAACCCCCTTGTTACGCAAAGATGCGTAGCCTTAAATTTGATAAATCATAACAGTGACTGTTCGCGCCAACGCTGGACCAAGTGACATTATTATGCAGTAGTTCAGTAACGACATTTAGTAGCTATAGCGAAGAGGTGCCTTCAGTACATAAGCAAATCGTGCACCCTAATTTTTGTCACCGAATTTGTAAGTTAATTATTGTATATCTGAACTTATACTTTGATAAAAATGGCTTTGCAGCTTCCTCCCGCAACACTCCTATATCGCCGTTCTAACGCCTCTAAAACACCCTGGGACATCCTTTAAACCGCCTAGAACGCCTCTGAAAGACCCTAGAACGACCTTGGAATGCCTTTGAAACCTTTTCAAAATCCTTGGAACGTCAATAAAACCCTCTGGAATCCCCTGGAGCTCCCGAATTGCCCCTGAAATACTCTCAAGCAGTTGAAACCTCCTGACTGCTAGAACACTCCTGGAATACTTCTGAAACCCCATCAAACACCATGGAACTCCTCGGCAATCCCCTGACACAGCCCTGATACACTCCTGAAACCTCTCTGGAACCTCTCCGACTCCCCCTGAGACACTTGGCACACCTCTGGAACGACTTGGAAACCCTTCTGAAACCTTCTGGAACATCCTAGACACCTTCAGAAACCCCTCTAGACCCCCTGAAACACCCCTAGAATGCCTTCCTGAACCTACATCACCATCTCAACCACCTGGAATACCCCTTAAGTTCCCTTGAACGCCCTTCAAAGTCCTCAGAACGCCTCTGAAACCTCCTAGAACGAACTTGAACCCCAGTGGAACTACCTTGTTATCCTCAGAAACCCTCTCAGTCCCCCTGGAACAGCTTTAGAATGCCACTGAAACTACCTGAAACCCCCTAGAACGTCCCTGAAAGTCCCTGGAATACCCCCGGTACGCCTTTGAACGCCTTTAAAAGTCTTTAGAACACATTTGAAACCGCCACTGAAATTCTATTAAATGCCTTGGAACTACGCTTAGACCTCCTGAAATACACCTGGGAAACCCCCCTGAAATCCCCTGAATTCCTCTGGTAGCTCATTGACAACCGCTGAGCCCCATGAAACACTTCTAGAACGCCCTGTGAAACCTACCTATCATGTAAATATCGTGAATTTCCGGGGGCACAAAAAATAAAAAAAAAAACCCGGAAGAACTTCTGAAATATTTTACGGAAGAAGTCCTGAAGAAAAGCCTACTTAGAATTTCCGGAGGAACTCCCACTGGAATTCCCGGGAGAACTCCTGCTGGAGTTTACCGAGAAAACCCCTCGAAGGAACTCCATTAGGAAATATTCAAATTAATTTCTGGAGGCAAGCCTGAAAGAATTCACAAATTATCTGAAGTAGTTTCTGAGGGAACTGCAGGAGAAATTTCTGGAAAAACTATAGAAGGAAGTCTCAGAGGAAGTTCTGAAGGGAAGGTTCTGTATGGATTCCCGGCGGAAGCCCTGAAATTTCCGGAGAACTCCTACGGCAGTTCCCGGAGAAACTATTTCCGGAATTCCCCGAGGAATTCTAGAAGGACACCCCGGAGGAACTCCCAAAAGAAATTCGCGGAGGAACTCCAGAAGAAAATTCATAAAGGATTTCCTAAAAGAATGCTGGAGAAATTTAAAGAGAAACTTTTGAGGAAAGTCCCGGAGGAACACTTGAAGGAATTTCCCGGTGGAGCTTCCGAAAGAACCCCGGAGTAACTCGTGAAGAAATTCCCTGTGGAACTCCTGAAACAATTCGCGGAGAAGCTCCGCGCAGTAACTCCTAAAACAATTCTTACAGAAAATCCCTAAAGGAATGCCTGAGTAAATTGTTGAAGGAATTTTCGGAGAAACTCCGGGATGAAATCATGAAGGAATTCTGGGAGGCACTCCTGAAGGAGTTCTTGGCAGAAACTCATGAAGGAATATCCGGAGGAACTTCCGAACGAATTTCAAGGAAAATTACTGATGGAATTTTCGGAGAATCTGCTGAGGTAATTGCCGTATAAGCTAACGAAGGAGTTCTCAAGGGAACTTTCGACGGAATGTCCAGAAGAACTCTTGAAAAAAAATCCTGAAGGAAGGTCTGAAGGAATGTCCGCAGGGACCTTTAATAAAATTCCTAGATAAACTCCTAAAGATATTCTCGGAGAAATTTCTGAAAAAAAAAAATTAGAACAAGTGCAGATGAAGTCACTCTCGGAGGAGTTTTCTAAACTATTGAAAACCCATTCCGGAGGAGCTTCTGATTGATTTCCTCTGGGAACTGGGCTGAGAGTTTTTGAAAAAAATCCCGAAAAAAAGTTCGGGGTATGTCTTGGAATAATTTCCGAGGAACTCCTGAAGAAATTCTCGAAGAAACTCCTGAAAAAGTTCCTAATCGATCTCCCGAAGGAATTTTTAAAGGAACTCTTGAAGGAACTCCTGATGTAACTCTCAGAAAAACTCTCGAAAAAAAATCCGGAGGACCTTCATAAGAAATTCTTTTAAGAAATTTATAGAGCAGGATTTGAGTATCTCCTGTACGAATTCTCGGAGAAATAACTGGAGGGATTCTCGCGGTAGTCTTAAAGAAAGTTTTGGAGGAACTTTTGAACAAACTCCCAAAAGAACTTAGGAATGACTAGAATGCTTTACTAAAGGTTGCTTTTAGTAAGGTCCATCTGTTCGTCGGAGAAACTTTTCGCTCTACTTGCTGCACATCAAATTCAAAACACCAACACATAGGATATGAGCTAGGGGCAAGACAGATATAGCGAGAGTAACTCTGTTATCAAAATGTTGCTCAGAATTTCTTTGGATAGCTCTGGATCACTCCGGTTTTCCCGAAGTGTTGCCCGATACCAGTGAAAAATCGAGCAGTCTTGCCCGATTTTCCGTTTCCTAGAGACGTTTCTGAATGGATTCGAACAAAAAGAGTTACTTAAGATTCCTATGAGTTGCTCCGGATTGCACAGTGTCTTGCCCCTATGATATGAGTGCAATAAATAATCTTATACCCCAGACAGACATGTGATACGAGTGTGATTCTCGTACAACGGTACGCAGTGTCAAGAAAATTCTAACGAGATTGTCTTGAATGGAGAGAATTATCAGTGTGGCACTCATTTCAAGCGCAAATTTACAGTGATTCCTGTATCACATGTGTGTCATAAGTATTACGCTCCCAAATTCACCTATTCAAGCAAATACGACACCGACTAATTCCGTTCTTTTTGTTTTCATTCGTGCATTTTTTGTTAAAAAAAATACAAATATATATTAGAAACAAAACAAACACCGCTTCAATCCTTTGTTTGTCGTAGGATGAAAGTGGGAGCTACATGTTTAACAAGGGAACCAATACCCTACGCCGAAGAAGAATCTGAACTGTACTCACCTGAAACACCTTGAAAGTCCAGTAGCTGGGAGCTGCTGAATACTGGTTCTGCACAACAAATACAATAACAATATAATTAGCCCATATGAATAAAGCTGAGTAAATACTCATTACTCAGATCTCTGTGAAGATTCACAGAGATTTTCTCTACGGCTTCACATAGATTTAGTAAAGTGTATTTACTCAACTTTATTCATACGGCCTATCATTTCATCGAAAACGACAAAAAAGCTTGGAGAGCTAGTCGTAAGCAATGACGGCGGACAGCGAAGAACAACAACAAACAACAATTGTCAAAATGATTTGCTGTGAATAGAACGCCCCGGTGGAAATGTAATCATAACCTCTACACTGAAATAAATTTTGTTGTGGAAACTACCGATTCCATAGTAAAATTACTAACCGTACCTATGATTCTCAACCGACAACAATTTCCAGTTAATTCAACTAAAACACTCTCAACTTAACTAGCAGTGCAGTTGAATTTACCAAAAATAATCTTAATTTAACAAATGAGCATTGTATTTTTAACCATACTGTGTTGTAAAATGCGTGTCCTGGAAAAAATTAACAATGTTTTGTTGTTGAGACGACTACGCTTTTAGTTGAATTTACTACAATGCATTGTAGTTTCAAGCATATTTCAGTTACTTTAACAGATTTTGTTGTCGGTTGAGAATCATAGGTACGGTTAGTAATTTTACTATGGAATCGGTAGTTTCCACAACAAAATTTATTTTAGTGTACTTTTAAAGCCAATTCAAATGTCAGAATTTGGAATAGAACGCATCCGCTGAAAACGATCGTAGCCGTTTAACCCAACATTCCCCCATCAACTTTTACCGCCCATCACGCTTCGCCAGAACAAACCGTGCACGCCGAACCTTCTCCTTCCCAGCTGATAAATATTGCCCTTTCGCTCCTCATCCACTCACTGCGCGCTGGCCGATTCCACTCGTCCGGCACTCAGTCAGTGATCACCAACACCACAACCTTGGCGGAGGAGCACTCAATCTGAGACCCAACCCGAACCCAACCGACGACGAATCGCCTACTTCGCTTGTCGTTCCTCGTTCGTTCGACTCGCCTCGCCTGCTTTCTGGGTGGGTGGTGGGTGACTGCCGCTGTGTCGGTCGGACCGGACCGACTCGATCGATTCGTTCGCCTCACGCGACCGACAGTTCCGAGAGTTATTTCGCGTTGAGTGGACGTGTTTTTTTCTGGAGAGCGTGTTGTGTACCGAGCGTTGTTGGTCTGAACCTGATCCTGAACAGCCAGAAGAAGAGAGTTATCTACAGCAGCACCTAGGCACAGGCACTAGCGCAGCGCAGCAGTGTGTAGTTGGTTGGTACCGAGCCGCGCCTCGCCTCGTCTCCTCCGTGGACATTCACGGGGTTTTTTCGCGTTAGAACCGTTTCTGCAGTTACACCAAACTGTCAGTTTTTTTTTTTTGCATGCGAAGGGGTTCAGGAAGCGTGAGTGATAGTGGAAGAAGGTGCGCACGGTTGAAACAAGGTGGTTAGGAAGAAGGTGAAAGGTACCGAGTGTTGTCGCGTCGCGTTTGATTTATGATTTCGGGTTTTTTTTGTGCTCGTACGTATGGACGCGCACACTCTAATCAAGAAGAAAAGGTGTGCTTTTGATTGAGTCTTTTTGCCACACGGCCACAAGGGGAAGATCCGGGGAATCCGTTCCAAGTACCGTTGTTGAGTTGAAGAATTTCCGATCGGTGCACGATAATGGGCTAGAGAGAAGAAAAAAAAAGCGATGAAAGAGAATGAATTGAGGCCTTTTAAGCGTCGGCCAGCAGACGGTGAATTGCACGAGTCGGAAAGTGGTGTGTTAATTGGGAAAGATAAATGAAAGTAAACAGAGGGAAAAGTGTGAAATGCGCACGGAAGAGAAGATAACAGAGGAGAGCAGAGCGAATGGCTGGCAAAACGAAGGGAGAAGCAATCGAAGAAACCTGTTCGTTTGGTTGTTTCGCGAATTAGAAGAACAAACATGGCCAACCGGTTGCTTTGGTGGGACCCGTTTGTTGACCAATTCGCATTGACGGTCACCGGGGTCCGAGAGAACTGGGCTGTGCGTGGAAACAAATACAAATACATGGAAAGGGTAGGAACTGTGTTTTCACATGTTTGTCAATCGTTTTAGTTAATTCCTTGAAAAAAGCACAATAAATGCGACCGAAACGTCGGATGAAAACTTAAGAATCCGTTTTTGAGTTATTCCTCCCAAGACTAAAAGCCAGAACCTCCCAACGTTATTGAATTTAGACATATTAAGTTATAAGTTATGTTACAATGTATGTTGACATCACTTCCAACCAGTGAGCATATCGTACACAATACCGTCTCCGTAAAATTGCTGTCGATTGCAACTTTTTCAACACAAATCTAATAAAATCAGTGCAAGTTGTGAGTGGAAATCGCCACGAGAGATAATTCAGAGTTATGAAAAACGTGACCGTCAACAAACCGCAAGAAGAAGAAGAGGTTATGAAGTGATATATGTTGAGCATAAACGAGTAAATTCAGGTCACATTTTGACAATGCAAAATAGCAATCCCACAAGAATTCGGTGTTTGTACCAGCAGAAGAGTTGTCACTGAGACATGGTTTTTTTTCTGTCAATCAACTCTCTTTGGTTATCGCCAAACCCGGTCCCGAGAACCGAGTAAACAACCCGGGGCGCTCATTACTCATTCGGTCTACGAAGCAGAATAATATCAGCAATCATTATCACAATAAAAGAGAATCAGCGCCTGGAAAAATACCGACTGCGAGCACTTTTCCATTTTGATTCTCTTTTGTGCTTTCGTTTCGCGTCATGCCGCCCGTCCGATCCGATCCAATCCGATCACAGTAGCCCATGATGAGTGACGAGACCGTGATTTGTGCGACAGATGATAGATAGATCGATCGATCGATCGGATTGCTTTGATCGGACTCGGATCGGACGACGAGTCCGCGTCTCGTCCGGCTCTATGCGCGCCTACTATGTTGCGACGAGTTGTTTTTTGTTTGTGCGCGATCAATGTCCTCAAATGCTAATGCGAACGGCCGTTGTTGTTTATGGTTTCTCTTTATTACAGTTTTTTTTCTGTTGTGTATTAATGCGATGAGTGTTGTGTTGTTTTGACGAAATTCCAGCAGGGAATTGAGCGCACGTAGTGACTCGGTGATAGATTTGGGAACCGGTTCGAAAGTTGTTTCGCACAGGTCCGACTGAACGGGAAAATAAGAAGAACGCAAGTGTCTTGTCGTCGTCGACGGCAACGACGTCGACGACTGGAAATTCGTAAATCACGCATACATTTTCGCGAACGATCGACCATCGTCCGCACAAAGGAAGCCGAAAGGTGGAAGAAAGATAACGTCATCGGCTGGTGAATGTGCAGAAATAAAAAGTGAGAAAGTTTTGAAAGTTGAACCCCTTTTTCGGGAAGAAGCAGAAGAAGCCATCGAAGAGAAGAATGCATGAATCGTTTTTGTCGTGTTTGTGATTGCTAAGTTGAAATTTTGAAGCGGTTATCTCCTACTGTCAACAACGCGGAGAATAAAGCTTCCCGAAACCTAGAAGGCGAAGAAGAAGAAGCTGTAGTGCATAATCCATCCACCGCCGGAGTGGCATCCGGAGTTTGTTTGTTGTTTACGAAAAACGACAAAACAGTTCTATAATCTCGACGACGAAAGAAGAAGAACCAAAACGACGACGACGAAGAAGAGGATAATACGCTGATAAAGTCGGTCAACCGAGTGAGCGCGAGTGTTTTGTAAACAACGACAACCTAGTATCGACATACCGATCGACCGACCGACCGACCGACAACAACATGTGTCCAGCAGCGATTCGCTAGGCGAACAACTGTGTCGCCGCATCGTGTGGACATCTTTTGGAGGATAAGCTGGCGAAACGTTACCACAGTCGCAGTAGCCAATCGCAACCTTGGTGGATCCCTTCGCTGGGGCTGGCGTTCCGCCACCAGCACCACCATCCCAACCCGTAGTCGTTGATTGTCGTTCACGCAACAACAAGCGACACCAAGAGATGCACGTTTTGAAATTGGGTGAGTTGAGGAATCAGCTGATGGGGGGCAGGTTTTTACGATCAGTGTCGGTCGTTTTATGTGCTTGATTTGGAGAAGTGGTGAGTCGAAGTAGGCTACGTGATAGGAGGCATGCGCTTCGATTCAGAGCGCACCTAGTATGGATTGCTATGATCGGGGCAAGGTAGATGAATCCTACAGGTTAATAACATATTCATGCGATGAAATCGAAAGCGTGGAAAATCTCCATCGTATCGTTATCGATCCGGAATGCAAGGCAGCACGCAATATGTATGCATTGGAACGGTTTGTCTCGAACGTCGCAATATCGGTGTGTGCTAAATACCTCGAAAAGTGACTCATTTTGCTCATATGCAAGTGGTCTATCATTACTGCCATTGCGCGCCGTCTCCATCGGGGTTGAGTGGGGAAATTTCCGAGATCTGACACCGGTTGGTATAATTATTGTTGGGTTGCATTGATTGGATCATGATTTACGTGTGCTACATTGTATATTCGAGTGGCGTTGATTTGCGGGCAAGCTGGAGCTGGGTTTGAGTACTTTTCTGTTCTTTTCAAATAGTTCATTGTTACAGCTAATAGATAATTGCTAGGACGTGGCCGATGTATTTCAAAATTTTGTTTAAATAAGGCCAAATCTTATCAAGTGCAATTTTAAGCAATCACTGAATAACAAGCACTACAAAATATATGATTTAAAAAATAAGTTGCCAGGACATGGCCATTGCAAAAGCTTATCAATATATAATTCAAGATTGAATTGTATACATTTTTCGATTGCGCATCTTAGGTATTAAATTTTAATAGAATAGCATAGAACGAGCTCACCCATTTATAATTCCAGATCACACCTTTTTGTATATGTTAATGAAGGTTGAATACCATATTGAATCTATAAACATCTTATCGGCAGTAAAATGGTACCAACTCAAACGTTTGTCTCCGAATACACTTCAGAATCTTTTTCGTCAGAAGTCAGTCAGCTAGTGATCGCCGCGCGGTGCGCGTAGGCGTTCTCTCGTAAGTCGTCGTTCGTGTTTGCTTTAAACACTGTTAATTTGTTGTGCACTGCTGCTTCACCCGCACAACTCACGACCTACCCAACGAACGAAGACGAAGAGCTCGCCGAACATCCTCCATCCAGCAGTGTCGTCATGTCGCTGTCAGCCGGCGCGGCCGCTGCTAAGAATTCGCAAGAAATTTGCACTGTGCCGTCGGTCGAGGTTTGTCGGTCTGCTTCATTATCTGTGTTCCTCATAAAGCGCAGCGCAGCTATCGCCACCACGACCACGGCGAAAGAAGCGAACTCCAAGAAGGACGGAAAGGTTTCTTCCGAGAATGTTGCGATGATCATCGCAGCAAAGCAAAGGCGCGTTCTTATCTGTAGCGCTGTTCGTTCAGCCTGTGTGTAGGAGGATGTTTCGTCTTCGTCCAGACTTTCATCTTGAATCAGTCTGGTGTTTCGCGTCAGTGTGTGTTTTTGCCGTATCGGAAGTGGTCAAGATTTTAAAATACCTGGCAAAAATTATTGTGTTTCCTCTCAGGAATCTGGAGAGATCCCTCTCAGGAATCTGGAGAGATTCCTCTCAGGAATCTGGAGAGATTCCTCTCAGGAATCTGGAGAGATTCATCTCAGGTATCTGGAAAGATTCCTCTCAGGGATCTGGAGAGATTCCTTTCAGAAATCAGGAGAGATTCCTCTCAGGAATCTGGAGAGATTCCTCTCAGGAATCTGGAGAGATTCCTCTCAGGAATCTGGAGAGATTCCTCTCAGGAATCTGGAGAGATTCCTCTCAGGAATCTGGAGAGATTCATCTCAGGTATCTGGAAAGATTCCTCTCAGGGATCTGGAGAGATTCCTTTCAGAAATCAGGAGAGATTCCTATCAGAAATTCGGAAAGATTCAACTCTGGAGAGATCCTTTTAAAATACCAGGCAAAAATTATTCTGATTCCTCTCAGGAAGTCAGATTCCTCTCGGGAATCTAGAGAGGTTCCTCTCGGGAATCTGGAGAGATTCCTCTCAGGAATCTGGAGAGATTTCTCTCAGGAATCTGGAGAGATTCCTCTCAGGAATCTGGAGAGATTCCTCTCAGGAATCTGGAGAGATTCCTCTCAGGAATATGGAGAGATTCCTCTCAGGAATCTGGAGTGATTTCTGTCAGGATTCTGGAGAGATTCCTCTCAGGAATCTGGAAAGATTCCTCTCAGGAATCTGGAGAGATTCCTCTCGGGAATCTGGAGAGATTCCTATCAGGAATCTGGAGAGATTCCTCTCAGGAATCTGGAGAGATTCCTCTCAGGAATCTGGAGAGATTCCTCTCAGGAATCTGGAGAGATTCCTCTCAGGGATCTGGAGAGATTCCTCTCAGGAATCTGAAGAGATTCCTTTCAGCAATTTGAAGAGATTCCTCTCAGGAATCTGGAGAGATTCATCTCAGGAATCTGGAGAGATTCCTCTCAGGAATCTGGAGAGATTCCTCTCAGGAATCTGGAGAGATTCCTCTCAGGAATCTGGAGAGATTCCTCTCAGGAATCTGGAGAGATTCCTCTCAGGAATCTGGAAAGATTCCTCTCAGGAATCTGGAGAGATTCCTCTCAGGAATCTGGAGAGATTCCTCTCAGGAATCTGGAGAGATTCCTCTCAGGAATCTGGAGAGATTCCTCTCAGGAATCTGGAGAGATTCCTCTCAGGTATCTGGAAAGATTCCTCTCAGGGATCTGGAGAGATTCCTTTCAGAAATCAGGAGAGATTCCTATCAGAAATTCGGAAAGATTCCTCTCTGGAGAGATCCTTTTAAAATACCAGGCAAAAATTATTCTGATTCCTCTCAGGAAGTCAGATTCCTCTCGGGAATCTAGAGAGGTTCCTCTCGGGAATCTGGAGAGATTCCTCTCAGGAATCTGGAGAGATTTCTCTCAGGAATCTGGAGAGATTCCTCTCAGGAATCTGGAGAGATTCCTCTCAAGAATCTGGAGAGATTCCTCTCAGGATTCTGGAGAGATTCCTCTCAGGAATCTGGAAAGATTCCTCTCAGGAATCTGGAGAGATTCCTCTCAGGTATCTGGAAAGATTCCTCTCAGGGATCTGGAGAGATTCATTTCAGAAATCAGGAGAGATTCTTATCAGAAATTCGGAAAGATTTCTCTCTGGAGAGATCCTTTTAAAATACCAGGCAAAAATTATTCTGATTCCTCTCAGGAAGTCAGATTCCTCTCGGGAATCTAGAGAGGTTCCTCTCGGGAATCTGGAGAGATTCCTCTCAGGAATCTGGAGAGATTTCTCTCAGGAATCTGGAGAGATTCCTCTCAGGAATCTGGAGAGATTCCTCTCAGGAATCTGGAGAGATTCCTCTCAGGAATCTGGAGAGATTCCTCTCAGGAATCTGGAGTGATTTCTCTCAGGATTCTGGAGAGATTCCTCTCAGGAACCTGGAAAGATTCGTCTCAGGAATCTGGAGAGATTCCTCTCGGGAATCTGGAGAGATTCCTCTCAGGAATCTGGAGAGATTCCTCTCAGGAATCTGGAGAGATTCCTGTCAGGAATCTGGAGAGATTCCTCTCAGGAATCTGGAGAGATTCCTCTCAGGAATCTGGAGAGATTCCTCTCAGGAATCTGAAGAGATGCCTTCCAGCAATTTGAAGAGATTCCTCTCAGGAATCTGGAGAGATTCATCTCAGGAATCTGGAGAGATTCCTCTCAGGAATCTGGAGAGATTCCTTTCAGGGATCCGGAGAGATTCCTCTCAGGGATCTGGAGAGATTTCTCTCAGGAATGTGGAGAGATTCCTCTCAGGAATCTGGAGAGATTCGTCTCAGGAATCTGGAGAGATTCCTCTCAGGAACTTGGAGAGATTCCTCTCAGGAACTTGGAGAGATTCCTCTGAGGAATCTGGAGAGATTCCCCTTAGGAATCTGGAGAGATTCCCCTCAGGAATCTTCAGAGATTCCCCTCAGGAATCTGGAGAGATTCCCCTCAGGAATCTGGAGAGATTCTCCTCAGGAATCTGGAGTGATTCCCCTCAGGAATCTGGAGAGATTCCTCTCAGAAATCTGGAGAGATTCCCCTCAGGAATCTGGAGAGATTCCCCTCAGGAATCTGGAGAGATTCCCCTCAGGAATCTGGAGAGATTCCCCTCAGGAATCTGGAGAGATTCCCCTCAGGAATCTGGAGAGATTCCCCTCAGGAATCTGGAGAGATTCCCCTCAGGAATCTGGAGAGATTCCCCTCAGGAATCTGGAGAGATTCCCGTCAGGAATCTGGAGAGATTCCCGTCAGGAATCTGGAGAGATTCCCGTCAGGAATCTGGAGAGATTCCCGTCAGGAATCTGGAGAGATTCCCGTCAGGAATCTGGAGAGATTCCCGTCAGGAATCTGGAGAGATTCCCGTCAGGAATCTGGAGAGATTCCCGTTAGGAATCTGGAGAGATTCCCGTCAGGAATCTGGAGAGATTCCCGTCAGGAATCTGGAGAGATTCCCCTCAGGAATCTGGAGAGATTCCCCTCAGGAATCTGGAGAGATTCTCCTCAGGAATCTGGAGAGATTCCTCCCAGGAATCTGGAGAGATTCCTCTCAGGAATCTGGAGAGATTCCTCTCAGGAATCTGGAGAGATTCCTCTCCCTGGAGAGATTCCTCTCGGGAACCTGGAGAGATTCCTCTCAGGAACCTGGAGAGATTCCTCTCAGGAATCTGAAGAGATTTCTTTCAGGAAGCTGGAGAGATTCCTTTCAGGAACCTGGAGAGATTCCTCTCAGGAACTTGGAGAGATTCCTCTTAGGAATCTGGAGAGATTCCTCTCAGGAACTTGGAGAGATTCCTCTTAGGAATCTGGAGAGATTCCTCTGAGGAATCTGGAGAGATTCCCCTCAGGAATCTGGAGAGATTCCCCTCAGGAATCTGGAGAGGTTCCCCTCAGGAATCTGGAGAGATTCCCCTCAGGAATCTTCAGAGATTCCCCTCAGGAATCTGGAGAGATTCCCCTCAGGAATCTGGAGAGATTCTCCTCAGGAATCTGGAGTGATTCCCCTCAGGAATCTGGAGAGATTCCTCTCAGAAATCTGGAGAGATTCCCCTCAGGAATCTGGAGAGATTCCCCTCAGGAATCTGGAGAGATTCCCCTCAGGAATCTGGAGAGATTCCCCTCAGGAATCTGGAGAGATTCCCGTCAGGAATCTGGAGAGATTCCCGTCAGGAATCTGGAGAGATTCCCGTCAGGAATCTGGAGAGATTCCCGTCAGAAATCTGGAGAGATTCCCCTCAGGAATCTGGAGAGATTCCCCTCAGGAATCTGGAGAGATTCCTCTCAGGAATGTGGAGAGATTCCTCTCAGGAATCTGGAGAGATTCCTCTCAGGAATCTGGAGAGATTCCTCTCAGGAATCTGGAGAGATTCCTCTCAGGAATCTGGAGAGATTCCTCTCAGGAACCTGGAGAGATTCCTCTCAGGAACCTGGAGAGATTCCTCTCAGGAATCTGAAGAGATTTCTTTCAGGAACCTGGAGAGATTCCTTTCAGGAACCTGGAGAGATTCCTCTCAGGAACTTGGAGAGATTCCTCTTAGGAATCTGGAGGGATTCCTCTGAGGAATCTGGAGAGATTCCCCTCAGGAATCTGGAGAGATTCCCCTCAGGAATCTGGAGAGATTCTTCTCAGGAATCTGGAGAGATTCCCGTCAGGAATCTGGAGAGATTACCGTCAGGAATCTGGAGAGATTCCCGTCAGGAATCTGGAGAGATTCCCCTCAGGAATCTGGAGAGATTCCCCTCAGGAATCTGGAGAGATTCCTCTCAGGAATGTGGAGAGATTCCTCTCAGGAATCTGAAGAGATTCCTCTCAGGAATCTGGAGAGATTCCTCTCAGGAATCTGGAGAGATTCCTCTCAGGAATCTGGAGAGATTCCTCTCAGGAATCTGGAGAGATTCCTCTCAGGAATCTGGAGAGATTCCTCTCAGGAATCTGGAGAGATTCCTCTCAGGAATCTGGAGAGATTCCTCTCAGGAATCTGGAGAGATTCCTCTCAGGAATCTGGAGAGATTCTTCTCAGGAATCTGGAGAGATTCCTCTCAGGAATCTGGAGAGATTCCTCTCAGGAACCTGGAGAGATTCCTCTCAGGAACCTGGAGAGATTCCTCTCAGGAATCTGAAGAGATTTCTTTCAGGAACCTGGAGAGATTCCTTTCAGGAACCTGGAGAGATTCCTCTCAGGAACTTGGAGAGATTCCTCTTAGGAATCTGGAGAGATTCCTCTGAGGAATCTGGAGAGATTCCCCTCGGGAATCTGGAGAGATTCCCCTCAGGAATCTGGAGAGATTCCCCTCAGGAATCTGGAGAGATTCCCCTCAGGAATCTGGAGAGATTCCCCTCAGGAATCTGGAGAGAATCCCCTCAGGAATCTGGAGAGATTCTCCTCAGGAATCTGGAGTGATTCCTCTCAGGAATCTGGAGAGATTCCTCTCAGAAATCTGGAGAGATTCCCCTCAGGAATCTGGAGAGATTCCTCTCAGGAATGTGGAGAGATTCCTCTCAGGAATCTGAAGAGATTCCTCTCAGGAATCTGGAGAGATTCCTCTCAGGAATCTGGAGAAATTCCTCTCAGGAATCTGGAGAGATTCCCGTCAGGAATCTGGAGAGATTCCCGTCAGGAATCTGGAGAGATTCCCGTCAGGAATCTGGAGAGATTCCCGTCAGGAATCTGGAGAGATTCCCGTCAGGAATCTGGAGAGATTCCCCTCAGGAATCTGGAGAGATTCCCCTCAGGAATCTGGAGAGATTCCCCTCAGGAATCTGGAGAGATTCCCCTCAGGAATCTGGAGAGATTCCCCTCAGGAATGTGGAGAGATTCCCCTCAGGAATCTGGAGAGATTCCCCTCAGGAATCTGGAGAGATTCCCCTCAGGAATCTGGAGAGATTCCCCTCAGGAATCTGGAGAGATTCCCCTCAGGAATCTGGAGAGATTCCTCTCAGGAATCTGGAGAGATTCCCCTCAGGAATCTGGAGAGATTCCCCTCAGGAATCTGGAGAGATTCCCCTCAGGAATCTGGAGAGATTCTCCTCAGGAATCTGGAGAGATTCCCCTCAGGAATCTGGAGAGATTCCCCTCAGGAATCTGGAGAGATTCCCCTCAGGAATCTGGAGAGATTCCCCTCAGGAATCTGGAGAGATTCCCCTCAGGAATCTGGAGAGATTCCCCTCAGGAATCTGGAGAGATTCCCCTCAGGAATCTGGAGAGATTCCCCTCAGGAATCTGGAGAGATTCCTCTTAGGAATCTGGAGAGATTCCTCTCAGGGATCTGGAGAGATTCCTCACAGGAATCTGGAGAGATTTCTCACAGGAATCTGGAGAGATTTCTCACAGGAATCTGGAGAGATTCCTCACAGGAATCTGGAGAGATTCCTCTCAGAAATCTGGAGAGATTCCTCTCAGGAATCTGGAGAGATTCCTCTCAGGAATCTGGAGAAATATCTTTCATGAATCTGGAGAGACTCCTCTCAGGAATCTGGAGAAATTCCTCTCAGGAATCCGGAGAGATTCCTCTCAGTAATTTGGAGAGATTCCTTTGAGAAGTTTCTGTAAGCTTTCCTTAAAATCGAACCTCTGTGGCGGTGATGCAAAGTCATTCTTCGTTCTTTGGGCATCTCCCAACTTGCTAATTGGGCGTCCATTTGTATCTTCACTGGATAGGATCATTCTCGACCATATACACACAGTTAATGTATGATAAACGTTTCAGTCAACACACAATACAGTGGACGAGCACACCAGTGCCCGACAAAACGTGATAATTTTAGACTTTTTTCCCCGATTGCTGCGTAAAACTCGTTCCCGGAACTGGATCCGTCCGATGTCGTGATGAATCCGAAACTGTGGAGTTTATATGGTTTTTCAATTGCAAAAACCTTCAATGCTCGATCGTCGCTTTGGAAAATCTGTGAAATTGGTTTAAGGTTTCCTAAAAAATTTTTGTAATCAGTTCTATGTTTGTTTTAGAGCTCCCTTGACTCATTGAATCTATAAGCATAATCAGTTAGGGACATCTTGAATACCTTCAAAAACCGCCTGAAACGTTCATGAAATTCTTTAAAGTGCTTCTGCCATCTCTCTAAAGTTCACTTGAGAGCAATGATCCAAAATGTATTTTCAAAAACTGTTGGCCCCTTTAAATCCCTTCAAACCCCCTGTAACGCTACTGCGCTTTGGAAAACTATTCTAAGAGGCTTTGGAATGCTTCTTACAGAAACATTGGAAAGCTTCTTTAGAAAAGTTTGAAAAGATTTTGCATAAAGTTTCGAAATCTTCTACAGAAAGATTTGTAATGCTTCTTAAGAAAACTTTGGAAAGCTTCTCCACGAAACTTGAGTTTTGTGAAGCTTCTGCCATGGCTTTTATTAATCTTCTACCAGGAGCTTTGTCGATCTCTTCTTCGAGCTTTGTTAAGCTTCTTTCAAAAGCTTTGTAAAAAATATCCGGGAGCTCTGTAGTTTCTCTCGGGAACTCTATTATGTTTCTTTGAGGAGCTCTTCAAACTTCATCCATTAGCTTAGTGATGCTGCTCCCAGGAGTTTTGTCAAGCTTCTTCCATGAGCAATGTAAAGCTTTTCCCAGGAGCTTTGTTAAGCTTCACCCAGGAGCTCAGCAAAGCTTCTCTCAGGAGCTATGCCAAGTTTCTTCCATGAACTTTGTGAAGCTCATCCAAAAAAAATTAGGAATCATTCTCCTAGAAGCATTGGAAAACTTTTCTAAGAAGCTTTGAAATGCTGCTTACAGAAACATTGGTAAGTTGCTCCAGAAAACTTCGAAAATCTTTTGCAAAAAGGTTTTGAAAGCTTTTACAGAGAGATTTGTAAAGCTTCTCCAGGAGAATTTGGGAAGCTCCCCAGGGAGCTTCTCTCAGGAGTTTTGTAAAGCTTCTTCCATGGCTTTTGCAAACCTTCTTCCAGGAGCTTTGTCAAGCTTCTTCCATGATCTTTGTCGACCATCTTTCAGAAGCTTTGTAACTATATTCAAGGAGCTCCATGAAAATTTCTCATAGGAGCTCTGTAAAGCTTTGTAAAGCTTCTAAAATTTTGAAAAGCTTTATAAAGCTCCATAAAGCTATGGAATGCTTCTCCGGAAAGTTTCTCCAAAAAGCTTGGAAAAGCTTCCCTAGAAAGCTTTGGAAATTTTCTTCAGCTTCAGCAAGCATCTCCAAAAAGTTTTGAAGACCCTATTCGAAAAGCTTTGCACATATTTTTCAAGAACAATTTGAAAGCTTCTCCATTGAGCTTTGCAAAGTTGTCTCAAACTCTGAAACGTATTTGAAAAAGTTATCCCAGATGTTTTAAAGTGCTTCTCTAAGATGATATCAAAGCTGCTTCAAGAAATCCTGGCAACATGCATTTCGGCTTCAACTGATCAACGATTTACCTAGAAATCGAGCAGTGATCTTGCTAAAAATGTATTGGGAGGTATTTACACAATAATTTTGCACCGAAACATTGTTGTCCAGAATGGGGTTCACGAAAAAGCAAGCAAAAATTCAGAGAAGTATGACTAGGAATCCGCAAAACTTTTCAGGGATTTCATCATAATTTATTTTTGCAGAACTCTTGAAATGAACGATGCCAAGACAGTAATCGACCAAGACCAATTTCTTTAGAGATATTCAAGAATCATGGAAAAAACCGAGGATCTTTAAAAAACATGGTTGCGACCTTCACATAGATCATTGATCGATCTTCCCATGAAGATCATCATAGATCTCATAAGCAAATTCATCGAGGATTTATCCAAAAATCTACCAAGGTTTCTGAAATTTCGATACGAGTTCGTCAAGGATCTTGTAAATATCCCACTGAAGACTTTGGAAGAATACCGCAAAGAATCTATCCAGGAGGAGTTGGTCAAGGACGCTGCAAGAAGATCGTCAAGAGATTAGCCACAATCCTGAGGGCTCGCAAATCATTATCCTTGAAAATCTCGAATGAATTTCTGACCATTGAGAAGGATCTCGTCCGCATTTCCAGATATCTGAGGATCAGCCAAAAATTCTCAAAAAAAAAAATCAAGCTCACCAAGAGTTTTGAAAGAAAGGCTTTCTTCGAGAATGTCTCAAAGATTGTGAGAGGATGGTTTTCACTAGGAATACACCAAGGATTCTGTCAAAGGTTCAGGTATCAGGTATCAGTAGGTCAGCTCAAGAGGCACGTTCTCCTCCATTTGGGAAATTTGTGCCATCGCCATGAATACGAGCCTATTCATCATTTACCTGAGGGAGAGCGAAGGGAGGAATAAGGGATGGGATAGGGAAAGGGAAGGTAAGGGAATAGGGTCGATATAATCGCATAAGCGTACCACAACGGGTTCAAACAGCGCCCTGAAAAGGGCACTGTAGAAAACGCATAAAGCGTAAAGTAAGCCTATAGCTACTTGCCACAACGGGTTCAGAACAACAGAACATCCTGAAGAGTCAGGCTTCTTAGGTCAGTTTCACTTAATCAAGTGTTTACCGAGTACTCGGAAACGCAGTTGCGTAAAAACTGGGTAGTTACATATCAAATGATTCAAGGTTCCACAGTCGGATTTTCAGCTAAGATATACAAATGAAGCAGCCTGTTGAGGCTTGTGATGGACAAAATCATAAGTAGGAAAACCACATTGAGTTATCTCAATTGCGTTTCTGCTACGAGATTCCTCAAAAGTTATGGCAAGACTCCCGCATGGGGGCATCCACAAACACTCAATTTCCTAATCGCTGCTTGACGTAATGCCGAGAAGAGATGTTGGTTTTTGAGCATTTGGTAAATCCAATTGGAAATCATTGAAAGATAAATAGGACAATCCATGCGGCTTCCAATATGGAATCGAAAGGTTCGTGTTCAAAAGTATCCTGGAAATCCGAGAAAACACCCAAACAAAATTATTTTTGAATGAATGCGTTTCCGATATCGTAAACAATATTGTGTAAACAAATCACAGTGGACTTTCCATTTTGGTAAGCATGTTGGTTCCCATGGAGAGGCATGTTTGCTAGAAAAACATCACGGGTGTGATGCTCGACAAAGCGTGCAAAGAAAGAGGTCAAATTGATAGATTTGATCTTCATACGAAGACATTATTCACTTACGGAATAAACTTGACAGTATAATCCCACCAAGATTTGGGAATGGCAAGGCTGCAAACAAGTAGTTTTATCAAAACATTTTGGGGCTCGAGGCGTGACACGCAAGACTGTCATTTAAATTTTACAGAAAGTAGCAAACATCGGGTCAAACGCAAAATGCGAAACCATATTGGTGTTAATTAAAACATTACATCTACATAGAAATCCTCCCAACGAAAGTAAGGTTCTTGGACCAAAGCTGTTCTTTTATGCTGAAGATTGATCTGAGCTGGCATAACCATAGCCACTACCCAAACTAGGCACGATCAAACTCTTACAATCACAACACAAGAAAAAAGAGCAGCGATAAAAACCAATTCGGTATCGATTGAAGAGCGCCAGAGACGAACATACACAGAGGACACTGTGAAGAACGCATAATGCGAAGAGCCATATAGGTTATAATTAAAACTAATAAACAACATACTAATAATCCCACCCTTATTGAGCCTCGCAGTTGAGGCTTAAGAAGGATAGCAGATTATCTCGGAGAAACACAAGGTCAACTGCACCATTGCTCCGGTTAGCGCAGTAAGGGCAGAATACTGTGGAGGGCGCCCTAGTACTCCACAGGCTCCGTTTGTAGTTAGGTTTTTATTAGACCCCCCTAACCATTCATTCTTTGGCACGGTAAGCATAAAGCCGCATAACACCATGAATTAGGGGTCACCTGTTTAGTGGACTCTTACCACTGGATCAGGCGATCCGTAGTGTTATTCTTAGCCAATTGAGACAACCGCTACCGACACTACACAGCTATCTAGGCTGATCGGGAAAAGAAGTTAACATTGATGGTCAACTTCCAAACGAGCCCGAACAGCCCACCAGAGGATGGTTTTCACTAGGAATACACCAAGGATTCTGTCAAAGGTTTGTCAAGGGTCCCCCATGGAAATATTATCAAGTTATGGGACCTCCCGAATCGTTTAAGATTTTGGGAGATCTTGCCTTTATCCCTGAGATGGAGCCTGAATTTTCAGGCATAACTGCGTATGATCGACGCCATGAATCTCACAAGGAACTTGCTCACCGAGGAAACTGCCAAGAGCTTTACTAACCAGGGGTTAGTAAGAGACCTCCCGAAGAATTGGTAGCGATATTGGGTAGCCTGGGTTCCTTGGAATTTTGATAAACCTCGTGTAGGCTTTCATCAGCAATATCTGAGAATCTGCCAAAGATCTCGTCTCACTGGAATCTGACAAGGGCATTGCTAGGGGTTCATGAACGATCTCCCGAGCAATTAGTCACGATTCTGGTCTGTCGGTAACCGTGGTTCCTTACAGTTCACAAGAGCCTCGTCTAGGCTTTCAGCAGTGTCTGGGAATCTGCCAGAGATCTCATTAGGAATCTGTCAAGAGCCTTGTCCATGAGCTCAGGAAAGTATTTCCCGAGCAATGTCATGCAGTGTTGAGTTCCTTTGAGTTAACAAGAACATCGTCTAGGCTTTCAGTAGTGTCTGAGAATCTGCCAAGGAACTCGTCAGGAATCTGTCAAGGGCATTGCCGGGGATTCATGAAGGATCTCCCGATCAATACGTCACGGCATCTGGGTTCCTTGGAGTTCACAAGAACCACTTCTGGGCTTTCAGCAGTATCTGAGAATCTGCCGATGATCTCGCCAGAAATCCGTCAAGGTAAGGAAGACTCGAGCAATTAGTTCCGATATTGGTCTATCGCAAATCTTAAAACTCTTTAGAGTAGCCTGAGTTCCTTGGAATTCCGAAGAGCCTCGTCTGAGCTTTCAGCAGCTTCTGGGAATCTGCCAAGAATCTCGTCAGGAATCTGTTGAGAGCATTGCCAGGGGCTCATGAAGGATCTCCCGAGCAATTAGCCTTGATATCGAAAATCTCCCATAGAAATATTTTTTTGTTCATTATTATCACGATATGCAGATCTCTTGAGGGGATCTTGCCTTGATCCCTAGGGTATCGCCTAGTATCTTGCAAGCGATTCACAAAGAATTTATCAAGAAATCCGTCAACGGTCCGTCCAAGATCTTGGGCTGAACTTCAAGAGTGTAGCCACGGATTCATGAGCATTAAGTCATGATATTGGACTGTCTGTCTCCAATCGTAAAATTCTTTGGAAAAGCCTGGGTTCCTTAGAGTTCACAAGAACATCGTATGGGCTTTCAACAATTTCTGAGAATCTTTCAAAGATATCGTCTGGGATTTTCCAAAGGCATTGCCATAGGTTCATGAACGATCTCCCGACGTAATTAGTAGCGATATTGAGCTGTCATAAACAGAAAACGTCTCTGAAGTTGCCTGAGTTCCTTGGAGTTCGAAGAGCGAAGAACCTCGTCTAGTATCGAAAGTTTTGAAGGGATTGTTTCATAGCCCTCCCTAGCAATCATCCAATCTTTTTGTCCGATATCTGCTCAGGATCTTTTGAGAACTTTGGAAAGGATCCCAAAGGGGTTTCTTGTAATAGAGCTGAAGTTTGTAGTCCAGCTGAAATCCGCCTAAGATGTTCAGGAGTCCCGGTCATCAGTTCTACGTTGAGGACAAGGAGTTTCTACGCATTTGAAACAAAGTAGAGAGCATCCTATGACCCCATTGATGACAGGTGATCTTCAACAGAGTTTCAAGGACCTTCGGATCTTCAGGAATGCAGATCTGGGATCTAGGATCTAGGATAATCTAGGAGTTCAGATCTACCCATGGTATTGTATACAATCAATCATTTGAAGGTATCCAAGAATTCAAGCCATTAGTTTAACATGCAAGTCTACGCATCTGAAACAGAGTGGAGTGTATCATGTATCTCTCTGGTCTTCAGCAGAGCATCAAGGACATCCAGGATTCCAGGCGTGAGGATCTACGGTCAAGTGTTTTTTTTTTTGACATTTAAATGTGGATCTTAAGGCCTGATCTTCAGGATGTCATGGATGGTCCAAGTCTTCGTCCAAATTTGTCTGTTGTCGCAGTGCAGAGACTTACATATTTGTGAGTCGTTACAGATCCAGACCTTCTAATTTCAGAGGCATCTTGGGTAAACCAGACTACTTAGATCTTTAGAATCAACACAACAAGAGCTTACTCGTAAACAGCAGCAGAAGCTACCTCCCGCGTATGACCCTAATTGCTTATCTTGTCGATCTAGCACGTTCTGCGCCTATCTAAAGTGTCAACAATACAGGCAGGCGTTAAAAAGGCGTTTGTATACTTAGCTGCAACAAACAAACTCTCCACGAGAGAAGAGACCGAAAGGCAATAACCGAAACCACCGAATCTGTGCGACTTGGTCGACCATGCTGCACTCGGTAACAACAGATCATCATCATTATCATCGTTATTGCTGCTGCTTCTGTTGCTATTGTAGGCTGTTATA
>NW_026917263.1:0-25000 GCF_035046485.1 Aedes albopictus
AGGAATCACTTAAGCTTCCTGAGAGGAATCACCCAGGTAACAATTTGATGTTGATTAAGCGCTTCTCTAGCTTGTGCAAATCAGCCTTCATTGGAACAAAAGCTGTGCAAAATAATTGTAATCGTTTGTTCAGCTCTTATACATCAAATTTTGGTGATTTTATTCAGCCATTAGTTGATTTCAGTTCTCCAGGTGGCTGAATAAAGGTTGTAGAAGCGCTTATATCCAAACTGGGAATTATTAATGATTTTATTTATAGAACAGATATGGATCAGATGAAGCTTTGGAGTCGCTTCTAGCTAGATTTATCATTGGGCTCTTGTAGGCGTAGTTGTAGTATACAGTTCATAGTAGTTGAAAGAGAAATATTAAATATTTTTTTATTGAGAATTGAACTTCGGTGCATAGATTCATGGTCACTTACCTTAGCATCTGCTCCACCTGGAATCGTACGGGCATAGTGATTTGTGGGAGAACATGTTGTATACTGTCTTGTCTGATTAAAGGTTGAACGGCTGCTTTGAACAAAGGCTGCGCTAAGGTTGAATAAATAAGCGATGTAAGTGCTGGCTACGAACGCGCATTAGCTGTCAAAACATGATTGTTTTGTTTACAGTTCAGTGCTTCTTGATTTTGATAATCGTGAATCTTTGGCGAATTGTCGGAAAATGAATAAAAATACAGGTAAATATCCATAAAATATTACTAAGGCGTGGAAAACATGTATCTTCAATTTATTTCTAGGGAACGCTAGCAATTCTGACGTCGTCGAAACGGTAAAACGTGGAAACCCCTCATCTCTATCGTGATCTCGGTATTGGTGTTTATAATCCGTAAGAGATCTTTTAATGTTTGATGCCTTATATTGTGTTCGGTTGCCAATTCCGTAATGCTTCTCTTGTTGGTTCATTGTAGAAGTTTGATTTAGGGCTGAGTACTATTGACAAAAGATTGATTTTCTCTTCCGCTGGTTCATCAGGTTGCGCATCTCGGACTTATATTATCACCTTCACTGCCCGAGGAACTGGAACCTGCCGATTATCTTTCCCCTGGTAATTGTTTAACCCCAGGGATTTCGTTGATGCCTTACAATTATTCAAATAAAAAATAGTCAAGCGATACCGTATCATTTGCAAATTCCGTGCAGATTTTTTTTTTTCGATTTTGCGACTTCTGCAGCATTTGATGATCGGGGTGGGCGTAATCCTTTTTCTATGCTTTTTGAAAATATCCCAACTAACATTTATTGTGAATGTAAACGTCAACAAAGCGTCCTTAATACGGCTTGATGCTGAGTTACTGTGTTGTACATATGGACGGAAGCTTCTATGCAAGCCCTATACCAATGAATCTGGCGAACTTAATCAGCTTGTACATGCTGTGCGATCAGCTTCTATGCCACCTAGTCATAGCTCTTTTCTCGGCTCCTATGTAACCACTAACTGAATAACATCTTGAGAAGGCGCTTTTTCAGCCTTTTCGCAATTGTTTAATAATGGTTTTACGGCATCTTAAAATTAAACGATTAAATATAATTAGGTTATGGATACCGTGACGCAATACATGTGGAACTGGAATTATCACTTTTAAAATTGAATAATTAAAGTACTTGCCGCTACTTGGAATCGAACTCCCGATCTCCGTATCCACTGGTCCCGATGATGTCCTCGCTGCCACACTGCTATATATAAATAACATAGAAAATAGCCCGTTTTGTTTTACTCCAGACAAGGCTTCATAATTGTGCCACAAGAAACCTTACCCAACTTCATCTTGCTGTAAAAGCGTGTGAAACGTCAAACGCAATAATGTTTACATTGAACAAGCTGTGTGGTTGCGCCAACAGATTCTTCTTCACAGCTTCTAGCTGAAAGAGTGTGCTTTAAACGGCTACGAAGCGCTGATGTTTTGTGTTTTGGCAACATTACAAAACGTACTGTATAAAAGCAGCTGTTGTAGTGGCTGGGACTCTTACTAGATTTGCACGTCTTCCGGCATTGAATTAAAGTGCAATAAAAGCAACCCGAATAATTTCACAGCACATAGATGGATAGCTGTAAAGAACTTGTGTAGTAGCTATATATCCCGCTTAAAGTTTGTTTTGACAATAATGTTTATATCCGACAAGCCGTGTTGGTAAATCAACAGTTTCTTTATTACAGCTTCTAGCCGTAATGAAATCGCATAACGGCCTTTAAAGCGCTGCTGGTTTGGGGATTTGTCGGTATAACGAATTGTACTGTATAGTAGCAGCAGTTTTGTTAGTGGGGACTCCTATTCGATGTGTTCAAGTTTTCACATCTTCCGGGAAATCTCCCGGAGCTGGAATACGGTGGAGTAAAGGCAGCCCCAGTGACAAGCAATGAATTTCTGAAAACCGAGTTTGGTAGCTGTATGATGCTTGTTTTGCAGTCGTGTATTAGCTTACGATTTATATTTGACTAGCTTTCCTTTTATTCAGCGTTGACTGCTTTTACTCGATGGTTACACAACAGAGAGCAAATGACTGAAGCTTATAGCGCTGAAAATGTTAGTTGGGATAGCCTTCAAGACTTTTTTACATTCCTCAAATATTTTTCCAAATTGTGGTAATAAGTGCCATTTCTGTTGTTTTTTTTTATATTTACGATCCAATTTTGGGATTTTTTATGATCCGCGCAACTTTTTCAATGATGGTTTGTTATTACCATTAATGGTTGAATAAAATAACCTTAGCGCTAAGCATTCAATATTGAAGATAAGCTGGATAAAAAATGTAGAGTAGATGGATAATCTTCTATTGAGCATCATATTCAGCATACGATGATACAGGAGATACAGCTTGAGCTTGAGCTTGATTGACCGCCCGTAGATGCTACTCCAGTATCGCCAGACCAGCTACACTCACACAAGGAACCAATGAGATTTCTGCCGGGGACTAGCAGGCATCTTCAGTGTGTGAGTGTTGGTGATCTTCTATTTTTAGGCGACAATGGCGCCTGCCACGTCAGGTTGCAGGTCAATGTGGGGAAGGGTAAGGAAGTGATGATTGCAATCATTTGTATCCACATCTGACCGAATATACCTCTGCGCCAGCACAAATTCATGCGGATGTCGGAGTGTAGGTGGGACTTGGTTGGCAGGAGGTTCACACATTGGTGTGTGGATACCAGGTTAAGGTGATAGAATTGTGTGTTTTTATTATTTTGAAGATGTGCGGCACAGTTCGCTTTGATTGCATAACTTGTAGGCGTTTTCTAATAGGATTGAGACACTGTGCTGTGAAAGTTTGGAAGGAAGGGAAACGGCTTTTTCAACCCGTTTCTGTTCTAGCGATGGCTATGAACATTTGAATATACCTGAGTTGTATATGTAGGGAGCAGAGAGAAAGTATATAGAAAGATACAAAGTAGGAGGAAAGGGACGGGCCAGGGATTGAACCCAGGACCTTCTACATATAAATCAGAAGCGGTAGCCACTAAACCACCAAGCCCGTTAGCATACGATGATACAGGAGATACATTATACAATCAACAAGCTACTATTCAGCTTGATATTCAGCTTCCATCTTATTCAGCTTAACACCATTAACCAACCATTGTTCAGTTATGAGTCTCACTGTTCAGCTATCATTGTTACTTGGGGCACTTTAGCTTCCTGAGAGGAATCTCCAGATTCCTTAGAGGAATCTCTCCAGATTCCGGAGACGAATCTCTCCAGATTCCTGAGAAGAATCACTCTAGTTTCCTTAGAGGAATCTCCAGATTCCTTGGGAGAATCTCTCCAGATTCCTGAGAGGAATCTCTCTAGATTCCTGAGAGGAATTTCTCCAGATTTCTAAGAGGAATCTCTCCAGATTCCTTTGAGGTATGCTTCCTGGTTCCTGAGAGGCATCTCTCCAAATTCCTGAGAAGAATCTTCGGATTTCTGAGAGGAATCTCCAGATTGGTGAGAGGAATCTCTCCAGATTTCTGGTAGGAATCATTTCAGATTCCTGAAAATAATCCATCCAGATTCCGGAGAGATACCTCTACAGATTCCCGAGAGGTATCCCCAGATTCCTAAGAGGAATCTCTTCAGATTCCTGTGGGGAATCTCTCCAGATTCCTTAAAGAAATCTCTCAAGACTTCCGAGAGAAATTCCTCCGGATTTCTGAGAGGAATATCTCTGGATTCCCAAGAGAAATCTTTTCTGATTCCTAAGAGAAATCTCCGGATTCCTGAGAGAAATCTCCCAGATTCCTGAGAGAAATCTCTCCAGATTGCTGAGAGCAATCTCTCCAGGTTCCTTTGAGGTATGCTTCCTGGTTCCTGAGAGGAATCTCTCCAGATTCCTGAGAAGAATCTTCAGATTTCTGAGAGGAATCTCCAGATTGGTGAGAGGGATCTCTCCAGATTATTGAGAGGAATCTCTCCAGATTTCTGAGAGCAATCTCTCCAGGTTCCTTTGAGGTATGCTTCCTGGTTCCTGAGAGGAATCTCTCCAGATTCCTGAGAAGAATCTTCAGATTTCTGAGAGGAATCTCCAGATTGGTGAGAGGGATCTCTCCAGATTTTTGAGAGGAATCTCTCCAGATTTCTGGTAGGAATCTTTTCAGATTCCTGAAGGTAATCCATCCAGATTCCGGAGAGATACCTCTACAGATTCCCGAGAAGAATCCCAGATTCCTGTGAGGAATCTTTCCAGATTCCTGAGGAAAATCTCTCCAGATTCCTGAGAGGAATCTCTCCAGATTCCTGAGAGGAATCTCTCCAGATTCCTGAGAGAAATCTCCAGATTCCTGAGAGGAATCTCTCCAGATTTCTGTGAGGAATCTTTCCAGATTCCTGAGGAAAATCTCTCCAGATTCCTGAGGGGAATCTCTCCAGATTCCTGAGAGGATTCTCTCCAGCATCCTCTCAGGAGTTTCTCCAGATTCCTGAGAGGAATCTCTCCAGATTCCTGAGAGGAATCTCTCCAGATTCCTGAGAGGAATCTCTCCAGATTCCTGAGAGGAATCTCTCCAGATTCCTGAGAGGAATCTCTCCAGATTCCTGAGAGGAATCTCTCCAGATTCCTGAGAGGAATCTCTCCAGATTCCTGAGACGAATCTCTCCAGATTCCTGAGAGGAATCTCTCCAGGTTCCTTTGAGGTATGCTTCCTGGTTCCTGAGAGGAATCTCTCCAGATTCCTGAGAAGAATCTTCAGATTTCTGAGAGGAATCTCCAGATTGGTGAGAGGGATCTCTCCAGATTATTGAGAGGAATCTCTCCAGATTTCTGAGAGCAATCTCTCCAGGTTCCTTTGAGGTATGCTTCCTGGTTCCTGAGAGGAATCTCTCCAGATTCCTGAGAAGAATCTTCAGATTTCTGAGAGGAATCTCCAGATTGGTGAGAGGGATCTCTCCAGATTTTTGAGAGGAATCTCTCCAGATTTCTGGTAGGAATCTTTTCAGATTCCTGAAGGTAATCCATCCAGATTCCGGAGAGATACCTCTACAGATTCCCGAGAAGAATCCCAGATTCCTGTGAGGAATCTTTCCAGATTCCTGAAGAAAATCTCTCCAGATTCCTGAAAGGAATCTCTCCAGATTCCTGAGAGGAATCTCTCCAGATTCCTGAGAGGAATCTCTCCAGATTCCTGAGAGAAATCTCCAGATTCCTGAGAGGAATCTCTCCAGATTCCTGTGAGGAATCTTTCCAGATTCCTGAGGAAAATCTCTCCAGATTCCTGAGGGGAATCTCTCCAGATTCCTGAGAGGAATCTCTCCAGATTCCTGAGGGGAATCTCTCCAGATCCCTGGGAGGAATCTCTCCAGCATCCTCTCAGGAGTTTCTCCAGATTCCTGAGAGGAATCTCTCCAGATTCCTGAGAGGAATCTCTCCAGATTCCTGAGAGGAATCTCTCCAGATTCCTGAGAAGAATCTCTCCAGATTCCTGAGAGGAATCTCTCCAGATTCCGAAAAGAAATCTCCAGATTCCTGAGGAAAATCTCTCCAGATTCCTGAGAGGAATCTCTCCAGATTCCTGAGGGGAATCTCTCCAGATTCCTGAGGGGAATCTCTCCAGATTCCTGAGGGGAATCTCTCCAGATTCCTGGGAGGAATCTCTCCAGCATCCTCTCAGGAGTTTCTCCAGATTCCTGAGAGGAATCTCTCCAGATTCCTGAGAGGAATCTCTCCAGATTCCTGAGAAGAATCTCTCCAGATTCCTGAGAGGAATCTCTCCAGATTCCGAAAAGAAATCTCCAGATTCCTGAGGAAAATCTCTCCAGATTCCTGAGAGGAATCTCTCCAGATTCCTGAGGGGAATCTCTCCAGATTCCTGAGGGGAATCTCTCCAGATTCCTGAGGGGAATCTCTCCAGATTCCTGGGAGGAATCTCTCCAGCATCCTCTCAGGAGTTTCTCCAGATTCCTGAGAGGAATCTCTCCAGATTCCTGAGAGGAATCTCTCCAGATTCCTGAGAGGAATCTCTCCAGATTCCTGAGATGAATCTCTCCAGATTCCCGAGAGGAATCTCTCCAGATTTCTGAGAGGAATCTTCAGTTTCCTGAGAGGAATCTCTTCAGATTCCTGAGAGGAATCTCTTCAGATTCCTGAGAGGAATCTCTCCAGATTCCTGAGAGGAATCTCTCCAGATTCCTGAGAGGAATCTCTCCAGATTCCTGAGAGGAATCTCTCCAGATTCCTGAGAGGAATCTCTCCAGATTCCTGAGAGGAATCTCTCCAGATTCCTGAGAGGAATCTCTCCAGATTCCTGAGAGGAATCTCTCCAGATTCCTGAGAGGAATCCCTCCAGATTGCTGAGAGGAATCTCTCCAGATTCCTGAGAGGTATCTCTCCAGATTCCTGAGAGGTATCTCTCCAGATTCCTGAGAGGTATCTCTCCAGATTACTGTGAGGAATCTCTTCCGATACTTGAGAGAAATTTCTCCAGATTCCTGAGAGGATTATCTCCAGATTTCTGAGAGGAGTCTCTCCAGATTCTTGAGGAATCTCTCCAGATTCCTGAGAGGAATCTCTTCAGATTCCTGAGAGCAATCTCTCCAGATTGCTGAGAGGAATCCCTCAAGATTCCTGAGAGGAATCTCCAGATTCCTGAGAGGAATCTCCAGATTCCTGAGAGGAATCTCTACAGATTGCTGAGAGGAATGTCTTTTCTGTCCAGATTCCTGAGAGGAATCTCTCCAGATTCCTGAGATGAATCTCTCCAGATTCCTGAGAGGAATCTCTCCAGATTCCTGAGAGAAATCTCTCCAGATTCCAGAGAGGAAACTCTTCAGATTGCTGAGGGGAATGTCTTTTCTGTCCCGATTCCCGAGACGAATTTGTCCGGATAACTAAGAGGAATCTCTTCAGATCCCTGAGGAGCCTCCCAAAAAGCTTCTTTTGATGAAGTCTTCTAGAGAGCTTCCCTTTTTCAAGTTTCCTAAAGATCTTCCGTTGTGATAATCTCCTACTGAGCTTATTTCTTGAAAGTCTCCTAGGGAGCTTTCTTTTTGGAAGTCTTCTAAGGATTTTCACTCCAAGAAGTCTCCTTAAGAGCTTCCCTTGTGGTCGATCCTCTGGATCTTTTCGTAAAATTTTTTTTGACTTCATTGGGCATGAAGTATCTTCATGCCAGGCACACGATATGCAAATGCAAAATGGGCATTGGGCAGAGGAAGCCCTCAGTTAATAAGACCTGAAGTACACAGGGTCAAATATTTAACAAGGAAAGAACTCGAGAAACAACATCAGTTTGATCGAGTCAAACAAGATGTTTGAGCATTGGTTTCATTTTGGACTAATATTTGACCCTATGTTCTAACAGCTTAACTGAAGGAGCGCTCATAGAGAACTAAGCTGAGAAGCAGGCTTTGTTCCATTGGGACGTTTCAACAACAACAAGTTCTGGCAACCAAACCATAAAGATATGCCATTCTTTCATCATTGAGGTAATCCAATTTTCAATTTCTACACCAAGAAAATGTAAACTGACGTGATATTTATGCGATTTTTCACTATTTTCTTCTTATCTTCAGATTCCTGAGGGGAACCTCTCCAGATTCCTGAGAGGAATCTCTCCACATTTCTGAAAGGAATCTCTCCACATTCTTGAGAGGAATCTCTCCAGCTTCCTCTCAGGAGTTTCTCCAGATTCCTGAGAGGAATCTTTCCAGATTTCTGAGAGGAATCACTCCAGATTCCTGGTAGGTATCTCTCCAGATTCTTGGTAGGAATCTCTCCAGATTCTTGGTAGGAATCTCTCCAGATTCCAGAGAGAAATCTCTTCAGATTCCTGCGAAGAAGCTTTCCAGATTCCTGGGAGGAAACTTTCCTGATTCCTGGAAAGAATAACTCCAGATTTCTGAGAGGTCTCTCCCGATTCCTTGGTGGAATCTCCCCAGATTCCTGAGAGAAATCGCTTCAGATTCTTTTGAGCAATCTCTTTATGTTCCTGAGTTGGATAGCTTCATTTTTCTGAGAAGAATCTCCAGATTCTTGAAAGGAATCTCCAGATTCTTGAAAAGAATCTTTTCAGATTCTTGAAAGGAATCTCTCCAGATTCATGAGAGGAATCTCTCTTGATTCCTGAGTGAAATATCTCCAGATTCTTGGGAAGAATTTTTCCGGATTCCTGAGAGTAATCTCTCCATATCCTCGAGAGGAATCTCTCCATATTTTTGGGAGATTCCTGAGAGGAATCTCTCCAGATTCCTGAGAGGAATCTCTCCAGATTCCTGAGAGGAATCTCTCCAGATTCCTCTCAGGAATCTCTCCAGATTTCTGAGAGGAATCTCTCCAGATTCCTGAGAGGAATCTCTTCAGATTCCTGAGAGGAATCTCTCCAGATTCCTGAGAGGAATCTCTCCAGATTCCTGAGAGGAATCTCTCCAGATTCCTGAGAGGAATCTCTCCAGATTCCTGAGAGGAATCTCTCCAGATTCTTGAGAGAAATTTCTCCAGATTCCTGAGCGGAAGCTCTCCAGATTCCTGAGAGGAGTTTCTCCAGATTGCTGAGAGGAATCTCTCCAGATTCCTGAGAGGAATCTCTCCAGATTCCTGTGAGGAATCTCTTCCGATACTTGAGAGAAATCTCTCTAGATTTCTGAGAGGATTCTCTCCAGATTCCTGGAAGGATTCTCCCCAGATTCTTGAGAGGAATCTCTCCAGATTCCTGAGAGGAATCTCCCCAGATTCCTGAGAGGAATCTCATCAGATTCCTGAGAGGAATCTCTTCAGATTCCTGAGAGCAATCTCTCCAGATTGCTTAGAGGAATCCCTCCAGATTCCTGAGAGGAATCTCCAGATTCCTGAGTGGAATCTCTTCAGATTCCTGAGAGGAATCTCTTCAGATTCCTGAGAGGAATCTCTACAGATTGCTGAGAGGAATGTCTTTTCTGTCCAGATTCCTGAGAGGAATCTCTTTAGATTCCTGAGATGAATCCCTCCAGATTCCTGAGAGGAATCTCTCCAGATTCCTGAGAGAAATCTATCCAGATTCCTGAGACGAATCTCTCCAGATTCCTGAGAGGAATCTCTACAGATTACTGAGAGGAATGTCTCTTCTGTCCAGATTCCTGAGACGAATTTGTCCGGATAACTAAGAGGAATCTCTTCAGATCCCTGAGGAGCCTCCCAAAAAGCTTCTTTTTATGAAGTCTTCTAGAGAGCTTCCCTATTTTAGGTTTCCTAAAGAACTTCCGTTGTGATAATCTCCTACTGAGCTTATTTCTTGAAAGTCTCCTAGGGAGCTTTCTTTTTGGAAGTCTTCTAAGGAGTTTCACTCCAAGAAGTCTCCTTAAGAGCTTCCCTTGTGGTCGATCCTCTGGATCTTTTCGTAAAATTTTTTTTGACTTCATTGGGCATGAAGTATCTTCATGCCAGGCACACGATATGCAAATGCAAAATGGGCATTGGGCAGAGGAAGCCCTCAGTTAATAAGACCTGAAGTACACAGGGTCAAATATTTAACAAGGAAAGAACTCGAGAAACAACATCAGTTTGATCGAGTCAAACAAGATGTTTGAGCATTGGTTTCATTTTGGACTAATATTTGACCCTATGTTCTAACAGCTTAACTGAAGGAGCGCTCATAGAGAACTAAGCTGAGAAGCAGGCTTTGTTCCATTGGGACGTTTCAACAACAACAAGTTCTGGCAACCAAACCATATAGATATGCCATTCTTTCATCATTGAGGTAATCCAATTTTCAATTTCTACACCAAGAAAATGTAAACTGACGTGATATTTATGCGATTTTTCACTATTTTCTTCTTATCTAAACTTTGCAAATGCTTATAAAACATGTCAGGCCAAACATTTCTATAAGTCCTAAGTGCAAATGAGAGGCTCTGTTTAAATCTCTCTTTCGATTGGAACGTGCTTGTTTTTATAAATTTTGATTTACTTCTTGCGTCGGAAGGTTGATGAAACAATCCTTTTCCGATCTACACATCACAAATTGTCAAAATGTCCACTGTGACATCGTAATTATTTGAAAATCGTAAAAAAGAGAGCCTCTCTTTTGCAGATTGGACCTTTAGATATGTTTGTCGCCATACACTACCCGTCATAAGTACGGACTCACAAAAAGTATTGCAACAATATTGCATCACCCTGACTCACCTCGGTATCTCCAAAACCTGAGGACTTACAAAGATGCTGTCTTCAGCAAAGTTATTCAGGAGCCCAATAGCACCAACTTTTCTGAAGGCGGCATTTTTGTAGGTGATCTGATTTTAGAGATATCGAGGTGAGTCACGGTGATGCAATATTGTTGCAATACTTTTTGTGAGTCCGTACTTATGACGGGTAGTGTATATCTCCTGATGTATCCGAGCATATTGTAACGTTTTGACGTTTTTATTCTGTTTAAGTAAAATAAAGTTTTTGAATTCAGTTAAATTAAATGATAATTTTATTTGAACATTTCGATTTTGATTTTATAGTTCGTTTTCAATATATGTCATTATTATATTTCATGATTATTTCAGAAAATTTGTAGCTTTTGACGTTTTTATCTTTTCAAGTGAAATCCAATTGGAATATCTTTGATTTTGAATTGGAACATTTTAGAATATCGTTCGTGTTTGGTTAGTGTCTTGGCTAAGTTAAGTAACGATGCGTGTAACGTAGATAACGAAGAATTCAGTAACAAATTTTGAAAACGACGTATAATCAATGGTGTAGCATTGATTATACGTCGTTTTCAAAATTTGTTACTGAATTGTACTTTGCGGCCATGTAAAATTTGTTGGTGCGATTTTAGATAATTGCGAATTGATTGCATTGAAGGGAGTTTTGAAAAGAGGCATAGTTTCTTGTACGAAGCGCAACTTCGACTCTGCCATTTCGCTGCTAGGTCGCCTGGAGAGCAGAAGTTCGTGGATCAACAGTTCAATTTAGTTTCGTTCAATTTAGAATTAGTTTGTTTGTTAAGTTTAGTTGAATTTGTAGGTAATATTTAGTGAGTGTTTTTTTTATTGAAAGTGTTAAACGCCTTTTTGTGTTTCTTCTTGTTTCAATAGTGGACCGAGGCCCATATTATTTGTGAATTCTGCTCAGCTTTCTGAGTTTAGTTGAAATACGAAAAAAAGGTAAATATTATTTACAAACAGTGTCTAGATTCTTAGTTTTAATGTGATTTCGCGTTGGACTTTCAGCGCGTTGCGCTTTTTTCGTACGGCTGGTTTTTCGTAAATTGCGTTCGGCGATCGTCATCGCCGAATCGGGGAACCGTTGGTGGACTGAACCGCCATTTCCGTTTTGGATATTTGCGACCCGTGTGCCCAGCGAAGGCCCGCCTCGAGTAGGTAGCTAAACGGAGGCACGAGTGTAATCGCTAGACCATCGACACTGAAATAAATTTTGTTGTGGAAACTACCGATTCCATAGTAAAATTACTAACCGTACCTATGACTCTCAACCGACAACATTTTCTAGTTAATTCCACTAAAACACTGTCAACTTAACTAGCAGTGCAGTTAACATTACCAAGAATAATCTTAATTTAACAAATGAGTATTGTATTTTTAACCATACTGTGTTGTAAAATGCGTGTCCTGAAAAAAATAACAATGTTTTGTTGTTGAGACGACTATGCTTTTAGTTGAATTTACTACAATGCATTGTAATTTCAAGCATATTTCAGCTACCTTAACAGATTTTGTTGTCAGTTGAGAATCATAGGTACGGTTAGTAATTTTACTATGGAATCGGTAGTTTCCACAACAAAATTTATTTCAGTGCAAGCAGCGAATTCTCCCGTCGGTCGTCAATTGCCGATGGTAAGGTCCGGTACGTTACTCCCCGTGGACCGGAGAACGAGAGTCGGTTCATTGCAGCGTGTCGTCAACTACACGCCACGAATCCAGGAAATAGAAGTAGTAGCATTCCCCGCTCGGCCTAGTAGGAATATTAGTACGCGAAGCCGGGTCGCTGAGCTCTGTTTACTCTTTAATTGACTGGTGAAGACCATCCCGGGAATCTAACGGCATTCGCCTAACACTCTCGATCATCGTAAAACCGGAAGCTTCCGTCCAGCCCCGCAACGTTGATTGACCATATCGCACACGGGTCTCCTCGTCGTTACTGCGCGCCAAAATCCAGCACGAATACGCCAGTTACCGCCATCTCCAAGCTTCGGGCGTCGACATCATCGAGTCACCGAGCTGCATCGTCGCCGTTATCGAGTAAAATCCTGCGCAGGTACGTTTTTTATCTTTCATGGCCATGAAACTTTCTTTCCGTACGTTTTTGTTAATTAGTCCAACCTGAATGAATGTTTTTATTGAGTTTAAGTAAACGAATTTGGATTATTTTCTTAAACGTTTGACTTCTTTTAATAAAATCACTCACTATGTTATTTTGTTTATTCCGTTAAATTAGTTGTTTCCTTTCAGTTTTCCTTAAGATTTAGTAGCGTTTTGATGAAGTTTTAGATTGGGTTTTAGTTTCATAGAAATTATGTCTATTTTCCGTGAGCCGTTCAACTTATCCCCTGAGATAAAAGTCTCTAACAGAGTCGGGCAAATCCAAACACGACCGGTGGTCTCTCTTTGAGAGTGGCGCTAAAGCCACCGTGCTTTAACCAAATCCTGAAGAATAGTTTACGAACGGTTACAATATAATATACATATTATCGGAGAAACAGTTCCATAACTGGCACCACTGGAGAAAATGTGCATCAGAGCTCGTGCGTGATGCGCATTCGCTCGCGGGCGCCCTTTTCAAATCTCATTCGAGTCATCTGATGCGCGCGGAATGACAGGTGACAGTTGCATTCGAATGTGTGCGAGCGAGACTTTTGTTTTGCGATGCGGTGCGGGCAGCTGCATCAAAAGTGCATCTTTGTTCGGTGTCGTCGCGGGTGAGAACGAGAACCCGTTTTCCTGATGGCGACGCGATGGATGAGTGTGTGTAGGTGTGTGAGATACCGAACGGGCGTCGCTTCGCGTAGCGTTGGTCCCATTTAGCTTCGTGCTCGAGTCGAGTTATCAAAGCCGCCGGTGGCGTCGTCGTCGTCGTCGTCACGTTAAAGTTGAATGACGCGTTGTGCTATTTGTTTATAAAAAAAAACTTTGATGTTAAAATCGAAAAATCCTAATCGCCTGCAAACACTGAAATAAATTTTGTTGTCGTATCCACCGAATCCATGGTAGAATTAAGAACTGTACCAACAATTTTCAACCGAATGCAAAATTCTGTTAATTGTACTGAAACGTTGTCAATATTACCATGCGTGTATTACTGTTGACTAAAAACATTCTTGGTTCTACTATTTGGGCATTGTAATTTCGACCATGTAGACTTGAATGTTGCGCGTCTTAGATAAACATGGTCAAAAATACAATGTCAAAATAGTAACATCAAGAATGTTTTTAGTCAATGGTACTTCACGCATGGTAATATAGACAATGTTTCAGTACAATTAACAGAATTTTGCATTCGGTTGAAAATTGTTGGTACAGTTCTTAATTTTACCATGGATACGGTGGAAACAACAACAAAATTTATTTCAGTGAATGCTGTTTTGTTTTGGAATATGGGACATCACACTGGTTCCAAACGTTCGGATATGCGACCGATTTGGCTTTCGTCCTGTCTCCTGTCCATGCTTCCTCCGGAGCAGTGTACGCAGAATATGCCACCGCAAGCGAAAAATAGGCAACAACGCTTTGTTTTTTCGTTAGCAGATAATGACAAAATCGCTCCCGAGTTTGTTCACAACAAAAACGGTAGGAATATTTGTCTCGTTCTATTCACATCGTGATTTTCGCATTGTTTTACAACTGAAAGTCGACTCTGAGGTTTGCATGAGTCTTAATTCGTTCAAATGCTTATGAATACGATGATGTTGGTTGAAAATTTCAGCCGAAAATCCGGAATATCAGCACACGCACGGCAAGGGATGTTTGTTTTATTGCTCTCATCGCCTGACATGCGTTTGTTGCGGAGCGCCTTTGTTACCAACATGCACCGCTTAGGACAAAGCGTTTGTTTTTCGGCGTGATCCGTTTTTCATACCCTGCTCCGTAGTCGTTTCGATGCCTTGCGTTGGCGATCGATTCATCAAATAAGCTGTTAGTACACAGGGTCAAATATTTCAGGCCAAACATTTCAATAGGTCCTATCTGCATTTGAGAGGCTCTCTTTGTTCCCTTTCTCTTTCAATTATTGCACTGTACCATTTTATTACACTTTTCAACTATTTTTGCAGTACAAATCAAAAGACGATTGTTTTGACCATCGTTCAACGCAAGGAGACAATCATAATACAAATAAACAGCTGAGATATTAACGAAAGAGAGGGAAATCAAAGAGAGTCTCTCTTCTGCAGATAGGACCTTTAGACATGTTTGGTCCGATTTGTCCAAAAAGAAACCAATGCTCAAACATCTTGTTTGACTCGATCGAATTTTCATTAGTGTCAAACTGATATTGTTTCTTGAGTTCTTTCCTTGTCAAATGTTTGACCCTGTGTACTACTGGCCATAGATGGCTGTCGCCAAGGTTTTCGCTACAGCCTCAGTGCAGACCGATTTAGCAAGCTTGACTTCATACAGCATGCACCTTGCTCGTTCCACGAGTTCGTTTTGTTCCGGCGTGTACTTCACCGTAGTTTAGTTTCAGATGCCCAACTGCTTCAGGTAGTTCTCAAAATTCCAGTTCTTGTACTCCCCAGTTCAACACCTTCAGTCTGTCGCTCAGCCATGCTGTGAAAGTCTTTGCAGAAAGTAGACAAAAATCTTCCTTGTTTTGTCGTCCATGAATGTCAGGTAGTAGCCCCGACTTCCTCCAAGCAAATTCTCTTCCATCGGACCAGCAATGTCCGAATGAGCAAGCTCGAGAACTTCGTTTGCAGCACGTGATTCGTCGTGGCCGAACAGAAGTCGAGTTTGTTTCCCCATTTCACAGGTCTTGCAGCTTCTGACCTCGGTTCCTGGGAATTCCACCATGCCGTTTTGCAGCTTCAGCAGGTTTCGCGACGCCAGATGATCCTTGCGCTTGTGCCACAAATCCGCCTCATCCCGGGATGGGCCAGCTACTGTTCCAGCTGGAACAAATCATTCGTCCGTTGCCCTGTAGCAATGACTTTGTCGGATTAGTGCCATTTACACTTATCAATAAATTGATTCAACCAAGAGGTTCAATCCTTCCTTCAAATTCATCAAGAAACACAAATTGATAGAAATATTGCTAAATGTATTGCTTGCATTTTTATTGCGAAGAAGATGGATGATAATGTTGAATCTTGATATAAATACTGACCAACCTGCAAAAGCGAGATTGAGGTTGGTGTTTATATCTTCAATAATTTCCCCTCCAAAAGATTGATCCAACCACCGCTATCATCCAGTTTGACCAAACCATCAAGATCATCCAAGTCCGTCAAACTTTCCCCTTGAGTTGTTTTATTCGATCAATCCAGCAGGGTAAAAGAGTCAGCAGATTGAGCGAAGACCATTTCATCAGTGAGGAAGAGATAGCAATTCATCAACATTCAGCGCGTGGTTCACAGCGTTCATGGTGGCCAGCTCAATTAAATTTTATGGAATGCTTTGAAAGCAAATTTTTAGAAATAAAGTGTCACGTTTTTGCATTGTAAATAAAATAAAGACTTGATCATTAGAAAAGTGCAAATTTCGATATTTCACTTGCTTATTCAATTCCATTAATGATTATGAAAAAATAATGTTTTGATAATTCTGGTTATTTACCACGCCATATTCGATTTTTTGTAAGCATTCATAAACTCTTATTTATTGAACCCAATCTCTCGGATAAGTATGATGAATTGGGAAATAGTGGATCTATTTATTAATTTATCATGCTATTTTTCCTAATGTCTTGAGAAGGTTAATGTTTTTTAATTTCTAACACAAGTTATGAACTTCTACCGGTGAACCAAAATATTTCATACAAAATGGAGCTTAAACAATAAGTATAAACAGTTAGGTTCGAACTTCAACATGTAAATTTGGAAATCACTCTAAGGGGCTTTTCCCTCTTACAAAATTTAAAGTTAAAAATAAATAAATAATTAAATAATAGTTAGGTTCGAACAAGTTTTGATTTTTGCTAATGTCATAGTAAATATGTAAAGCAGTAGAGGTTTGGAAAACAAAGGCTGATAAGAGGTTATTGCCATATTGATTTGGTTGTTTCGGCTATAATTGAAAATGTTTGCTTTATCCGTTATTAACAGGTTTATCTATAGCTAGATTGATTACTGAACGATGATTAAATTATATGCCTTGAGAGTGACTTTGAGTATTATTGGCAGTGTTTCTCTCTTTGCCATAAGAGTTTTTTGTCGTCCAAATAGCTTGAAACTTAGTTGTAAACAGTTTGATTGGCAAAAATGTGACGCCAACTTTCAGTTTATCAGACTTTAGATAACACCCCATGACGAAGAGAACAAAGCTGTCGAAAATATACTGAGCTTTGTAGCATTTTATACTAAAGGCACTAGAAAATCGCATATGCGTTAGTGGAAATTAAAGATGTGATATAAAACATGATGAACTAATGTTAAATATTAAACATTATTCCTAAATAATCTAATGAAAATTTACGATGCGCAACATGTGCTTGAAAATGTTTATTTGGCAGCGCTTTCTTGTTTCCTTTATTCCACCATTCCATCAATTATTTCTTTCTCAAGGATTATTGATGAAATCACGAGGATCAAACCAAGTATCAATCCAATATCTTTCACGAAAGATAGATCAAGCCGAGGCTCGAGCAGAGAGAAAATCTCCCGGCAGTATGAGAGAAGTTAATGCATAAAGAGAAAAAAAACAAGTGTCCGTGCATGCTTATCATACGTGCACAGCTAGCAAAGCAAAGCCTTTTATTGAATCAATGCGTCGTCGGTGGGTGTGCGGTTGATTTTCAGTCCTACCGATCCCAATGCCCAATGTACTTGGGGCAAGACACTGTGCTGCAGAGTACATTTTCCTTCACAGAGTTGCTCAGAATTCCTCCGGATTGCTCCCGTTTTTGCTTGGGTGTTGCCTGATTCATCGCAAAATCAAAACAATATTGCCCGATATCTCGCCGTTCTTGCAGTTTTAGGGGTGTTTTTCAACAAATTTCGTCGATCATTGGTGAAAAGAGTTACTCAGAATTTCTCAGAGTTACTCTTGTTTGCACAGTGTCTTGCCCCTAGCCAATGTATACATTAATGCATTTCTGTCACATTTTTATTTATGTTTTTAATGAATTTTCTATTCACATTGATTCTTCTTCTAAGCTTTACCATTTTTACATATGTAATCAAACATTTTAAATATTTTTTTTATTACGAAAAGTTTATGGACAGCCCATGGGATGGGACTCGAAACACCATCAGTGCCGTCTTGCACCTTTATATTTCGACATTACACAAAATTACTACAGAAGGGTGTTAGTTGTCAGAAGGGGGTATTTCTAATTTATAGGCAGCGCAGCTAGGGGCAATACACTGTGCAAACAAGAGTAACTCTGAGAAATTCTGAGTAACTCTTTTCACCAATGATCGACGAAATTTGTTGAAAAACACTCCTAAAACTGCAACAAAGGCGAGATATCGGGCAATATTGTTTTGATTTTGCGATGAATCAGGCAACACCCAAACAAAAACGGGAGAAATCCGGAGGAATTCTGAGCAACTCTGTGAAGGAAAATGTACTCTGCAGCACAGTGTCTTGCCCCAAGCAGCGCAGCTAAGCATGTTACCACCATAATGTGCAAATTATTAATTAACTGGTGTTAGAAACCGCCAGTGCACCAGTAATTTTTAGCAAAGTTCGGTGGGACACCAACCGAGTTATAAGATTACACAAAAAATGTTGTGAACTGTTTATTATCACTAATGCATTGTAATCGTTGGGTTCATTACATTTACCTCTGCATAAATTACTTTACATAAACTTTGCATAAATTTACTACATTACTTCTGCATAAATTGTTTTTTTTTGTTCGATGATTTATTACATCTGAATTCAGTTTTTTTTGTATAATATATTTAGCTATTGAAATTTATTTAAATTTAAATTTATTTAAATTTAAAAAATACGGCAACATGGCAGAATGCTCTGCAATGATGACGCTCTCGTTCACGCGCAGCTGCATTGAAAGAATGATAGGTTGATCTGGAGGGGAAATATTGAACCAATCAATTGATCCATGGAATAATTTGACCCATGGTTTGAACAATCTTCGAGAGGATTGATGTAACAATTTTGAAGGTGGGGAAATATTGTAGAGAAAATTGAAGAAAAATGCGCTATGGAGGGGAAATATTGCTGTGTGGTTGATCAAACGGAAGATAGGGGAAAAGTTGAATGATTGATGTCAATCTATTTTTGAACAATATTATTGACGATCTTGCGCCAAGTACGACACACAGGCAAACAAAATTGTCCCACCACAAAATATGCACACTGGTTTCAGCATACATTGGTTGATGTCGCCGCTACAATTTTCCAGTAACGGAGCGTTATTTTGGGGTGTTGTTTCGTCTAATCGGTTTGTTTATGCACTGTTTCCTTTGTTGTTGGATGTGTGAACATTGTGCTGTCAAAGATCGAACATTTGCACGATCGTCGCAAAATCCTTGCAAAGCTCAATATACATTCAATGTTTCCATAAAACGGCCAACTATTGATCAATATATGCACCGTGTGACTGACGCTATTGATGAGCTTGCAACTTGTCTTGATGAAAGTAACAGTGTGACCTTGATCGACTATCTTACCTACTGATAGTAGGTTTTCTGCCAGCTCCGGGATCAGCTCGACGTTCGTCACATCGATCGTGTCCAGATTGCACGTTTGCCGCTGCTTCGCCGATCCTTGTGCGACAATCCTCATGATTCCTTTGTTGACCGCGAAGATGCTGTCGTCTGCCAGCCGCACATTCTCCAGAAGCGTTCCGTTGCTTCACCGAACCGGCGTGTCGCACAGACAGCACCGTGCAGAAAGCATTCCCTTTTTTGTCTGATTTGATACGCTGCATCTGTTCCTTGGCGTTGAAATTCCTTGTGATATGCCCGAATTTTTCATACCGGCGGCACTGCGGTCCCTTGCCTTGCTTACTGGTTGCCTTGGTTACCTCACCTTGCTTGTTCTTTGAGTCGTGTCGAGAAACATAAGCAAGCTCCGTAGTAGGCTCTGACAAAACAGTCTCGTACAGTAACTTGGTTTTGATGATGTCACTTGTTATCTGTATTCCAGAATTTTCCAGACCCATCACTATCGGGCGATTCTCCTGTAGTAGGCCAGCCAAGAGCAACATTCCGATCCAACTGTCGTCCAGGGGGAAACCGATCCCAATGAGCTGATACCAAGCTGATACGCCGTCGAACTCATCCGATTCACGTAGACCTCCATCGATTCACAGCTCACCCGATTCGTCGTCGCCGAATCCGTTCCTTCTCGCGCTCGAATTCGCCATTCTTGAGTTGAACAAAGCTTCAAATCTTGATTGTTTTACTTCCGTTTCCACTAGACACGTGTCAATGGCCCATAACCTATTTATTGAGGCAGAGGTATTGCTAATTTAGAGAAAACTTTCCGTTTTACGGTTGAACGAAAAGCTACCGCAGCTGTCAGACTACTGATTTTCACTGAAGTATCATCGGTCTACCCTAGCGAGCCCTAGCAATGCCTTGGATAGCCTTGGATACGACGCCGATGACCATTGTTTGTTGTTGGTTTTCAGTGAAATTCACCTTGCAAGCATGCTTTGATTTGGCCTTCAGTTTCAATGATAGAATGATTTTCAAGCCTGCGGTAGGACTTTGACAGCTGCGGTAGAACTCGGCGGCTACCGCAGAGTGGAAATTTTTCTAAAAATCCGCAATAATGAAATGACGCGCGTGGTTAGGTAACGGTATAATAACTAATGAAAACTTTATTGTCTCTTCAAACTTACGAACTAAACATGGGTTGCTACGATTGGAAATTTGAATTCGCCAACAGTAATTTTGTTGTTTTAACCTATTTTAGCGTGAGCGTCGCAAACCAACGAACAACTGACCGGACGACGCCGCCGACGTCGTCCGTGAACCGAACCGAGCGCCGAGCACTCGATCAGCAGCCGTCGAACCCGAGCAGGCAGACCGCACCGACCGACCGAACGCCAGCCAAAACATTCGTACCCGAGGCAGCACCGGAGACGGACGGTTTTCTTCTCCTGCTCGTCGTTTGTGCAAGTGTCGTTGGTTCTTTCTGTGGTTCTTCTGTGACTGTGTGAAGTGAGAGAGTGTTCTAGCTAGAAAGAACTCTGGCTGGTGAGTGCTGACTGGTGTGAAAACAACAAGGAAAAATTAGTTTTTACATTATCCGTGCGCGTTTTCCGTGTCTGTCTGTCGAAAAAGTGGCCGAAATTTGTGGCCCTCCTGTGTGTTGTCTGTCTGATAAGCGTGAAAATATTCATTTTGAAGTGAGCAAGGATATTGGATTTTCAAGTCGCGATCGAAGTGTGCCTGGTGGAGGAGTTTCGAGAAGAATTGATCCGTCGCCGCCGTCTTTGTGTTGAGGGCGCGTCTCCAAAGGGTGCTCCTCTCCTCGCGTTCAAGGAAGAATTTTTCGGCCAGGATTCCTGCCCTGCTGCGGTTGCAGCAGCATAAATTGGTGCAAAAACAAAAGTGCGTGTGTGTTTGTCGTCGTCGTCGCTTTCTGCGTCGGAACTTTAATGCGGTTGTGTGAGGCGGCTGCGGTGACAGGATTCCCTTGATAAAAGGGAAAAGGAAGGAACCTGAATTTTGTCCGGGAAGAACCGTGAACCGTGGTCAGGTTTTGTTCAGTGGTCTGAGCTGCCACCGACCGACGTCGAGAATCGAGACGGAAAATTTTTGGTTGGATAACAGGCGTGTGTGCGTTCGCCGTCTCCCATATATGTAAGCGAGAAGAAAAGGAGCGCAAGGACGACGCGAGACGAACGGGTGAGTCTGGGATCTGAGTACAGGGATGCCAGATGTGAAGACGTTGTCTTCAATTTGTTGCTCGGAAAATAAAATAGAACACTACAAATGCACAATAAAATAAAACATCATCAAGTAACAACATAGGTACATACGACACAAAACAAATCGTGCCCTGTTACTCAAATGGATAACGAAGCCTGATTCCAGGATGACGAATTTTCATAATTGTTTTTGGTCCTGTAGGGATCATGAGGGATAATAAATATAGGATAATAATATAACCCTCTTCAAGAAACTACGCCTAAGCAAATGCATCAAGGAGTAGAGATGATGTCAATTGTGAAGACCATCGTCATAGAGAAAAGTTGTATCATAGTAGGCATATAATCAGGATTCGAATGTGAATGTCAGTTTGTTGGTTAGCTTTCGCGATAATAAATGTGTTCCAACGAAAAATATGAAGTATTTTGAATTGAAAACGAAGTAATTAACGAAAATGATCCAAGAACATTTCAATCTGTACAGGTCCGTCGGTCTAAACTATAATGGTATTTTCACGACTGTTGTTCGTAGATTTGCTTGCTTACATAGCTAATGTTTGGTCTAGGATTTTGGTTTTACAATTTAACGTCTACAAGTCCATGTTAGGGAACGGTTCGCATGTTTTGTAGTTAATCATTACCCGGAAAGGCATAAAAGCCTCTCTTACATCTACGACTGAGCACTACAAATGTTCAGATAAGGAACGATTTTATTGATATTTTTATTAGGGCGAGAATTCCCTTGAGATTTCGATCAGATATATGTGGATATTCGTATAAGGTTTTTCCTGAAAATGTCATTCTAATCTGAAATTTCTAAAAGGGACCTAAATTTTAGAAGATGTCTCCAAGAATTAATTTAAACAATGTTTTTTAAAGAGTTTCTCCAGGATTTTTTCAAGAGATTTTCTTAGGCAGTTTTAAGGGGATCTCTTGAGAAATTTTCCAAGGATTCATCCAAAAAAATCTGCAAAATGGTGTACATAATGTTGTAAATACCTTACAAAATTTCTTTAAGCATTTTTTCAATGACTTTCCCCAAAATTCATACTTTTATCCAAAGAATCCAGAAATTATACCGAATATTTAGCAATTTTCATCAAGGTTCCTATAGAAACTCAATCAGCAAATTATCCATAAACTTTCCAAAAATTCCTTTGAAAAGCACTTCAGGAAATTTTCTGAGTTTTCTTTATTATTTTTCCTTCAGATTATCCAAAAATATCTCCAAAAGCTCTTCCAAGGACGTTTTTTCAAAAATTCCTCCGAAAATACAGCTTTAAATTCTTTCCTATATCCCTCCAGAATTTTCTCCGAAAATTCTTCCAAACATTCATCTAGAAATTTCGTCGAAAATATGTCTAATGCCTAGGGTCTAATGCTAAAATTCTCCAAAGGATTCCCTAAGAAATTCCTCCCTAAATTCCTCCATAAATTTCTCCGAGGAATCCTCCAGACGCGCTTTCGAGTTGTTCTTCAGAAAACATCAAATACTCATCCGAGGATTCATCTTGAATTTCTCCTAAATTTCTCTTCAATATTTTGGAAGTTTTTGCTTCGAGAGTTCTTCGGTGATTCTTCCAAATAATCCCGCAGAACATCTTCTGTGAAATTCTCTAGAAGTTCCTCCGAAGATTTTCTTCAATTTGCAATCAAGTCCAAGCCACTTCCGATCACATCAATCAAGTCCATCGGTACAAAGCTGCGTATCCAGAAGTGTTCAAGCCCGGTCTTGGACACTGCAAAAAAAATGTCTTGGAGTCGAACCAATATCTACTATCAGTCCCTGATGACATATCCACGAAGCTGAAAGAGTGCTGGTATTTGAACATCATCGACCTTAGCGACACCTATCTGGATTGGAAGTGGACGGTGATTCAGACAGAAAATGTCATTTCGAAATATCTATATTCAACCACCTACAGCTCATTTTAGAAGCTGAATCTGAGAATATGGTTTATGAAAAACTTGTGCGGCTAGACCAATTCTACAAGAAAGTAACGGACAACCTTCTTTTTTTTTTCAAAGGTAGTTCGTGCCACTTACTTTAAATATACAAAAAACAGAGGATTTTATCTGCTCCCGGGGCCTTCCAGCGATTGATGAACACCATGATCACCGGTCTCAAAAGAGTGGATTCGTTTATGGACGTCATTTTCATCTACAGCAAAGAGAAAAGAACACATCAGATTCTCAATGCACTATTAAAACAAAGAAAAAAGTCCAACATTCTGCACAGTCTCAATCCTACGTTCATCCCTTGGTGCAGTAATGGTATGGTGGAAAGATTCTTTGATACTCTGTAGAGATCATTGCACAAAATCAAGGGCGAAAACATGTCAGAAACTCTTAAGACATTTCTTCAAATATACCAGACTGCTTCAAGTCATATGTTGGACGGCAAGACTCCATCGCAGCTGATGCTTGATCGGAACATGAGGACAACTTTGGATCTCCTTTATCATGATAAACCAAAACCAACGATTCGTATTCACTACCAAGAAGGACAGTTCAATCGAAAGTATGGAAGGAGTGACTACACGAGACTTCCATAGAACTGACAAGGTCTACAGCAGCAACACCAAGTGGCAGTGGTTTCCGGCGTAATTATTGAAGCTATCGGTCTAGTCAACCATAACGTTCTAGTGGACGACTAACATGGACTGAAACCGCTTGTAAGGTCCCATTCAAACCAACTCTAGCTCCGTTCCAACGGATTCAACCACCGTGGACACCCTGGCCTTCGCAGGTCCAAAAGATTCAACCCAAACAAGAACCGTTTTCAATTCTATCAACCTCCAACATTCTCGTCGAAACAGACCCTGAAATTAAGAAAGCATTACTGGCAGTTCCGAATCCAGCAGGACGCACTGAGCACGGTTCCGAGTTAATGACGAAGCATGGTCGTACCCAAGAACCGGAACTAATCGATACATTCAATGATCCACTGGTCGAAGTCAACTATGCACCAGTAATATCAAGCCGCCTTCAAAAAACAATTCGGATGCCTTTCAGATTTCAACCATGGACTTGTGCACAAATTTATGCTGGCCTGCTCACTCTTACAGAAAATTTTGACGTTTGAGCGGTGTCGCTGCGCTCCTTCCGGGATTTCTCCAAGAGATCCTTCGCGGTTTCTCCATAAATTTCGTTTCAGGAGTTTCTTCTGGGATTCCATGATGCTATTGATGAGATTCTTATTGGACTTTTATTTAGGATTCTTTCAGAAGTTCCATCTGTTTTTTCCAGGAGTTTCTTCTGAAATTCCTCAGGAGGTTCCGTCTGGTATATTATCTAAAACTCTTGCCAGGATTCCTCCAGCAAGTATTCCCGGGATTTTTCCAGAGATTCTTTTCTGGATTTCTCTAGAAATTATTCCCGAGATTTCTCCAGTATTACTTCTTTTAGAAAAGAGTTCCCAAAGGAATCCCAGAAAAAGTTCCCGGAGGAATCCACGAAAAAATTCTGGAAGAGGAATTCCAGATGGAGTACTTTGAGCAGTCCCAGAAGTAGTTCCTGAAAGAATTTCGGAAGGAGGTTCTGGAGGAATCCCGGAGGGGATGTTGGAGGAATACCAAAAGAAGTTCTCGTCAGGGT